>NC_054376.1:104868227-105168227 GCF_017654675.1 Xenopus laevis
ATATTCCTGAAGAGAAGTCCTGTGGCATGATTATGGTCTCTGAGCACTCTGCCACCCCTGATAAAAGTGAGAGACTGGGCCTGGGAAAGCGCAAGCCTTCAGGCAGGGGAAATGTTAGGGTAGTTAGTGAAAAAGTTTTCCCCTGTTATTCTCCTCCAGTTGTTAGGGAGAATGAGGAAGGGCAAGCGAGGACGTTGTCTATTCAAGCAGGGGGAGACTGTAGGGAGGTAGTGCAAAACCATTGCACTTATCTTAACTTAAGAGATCAAGCACAGGGCATGTGTCTATGTGCTGTTACCTAGCAACCAGCTGCTCAGCTGATCTCAGTGCAGCAGGAAGTGACACAGCAGCTAGTGAGTGGCTAGCAGGAAGAGGAAGTTGCAGATGCCGGCAGAGGAGAATAGCCTGGCAGAGAGAACCACATGGTGGACAGAGAGAGACCAGAGAACTGCCGGTGGGCCCAGAGAGCTGAGAGGCTTCACCAAAAGCATTCATTTAGATCAGGCTGGCACAAGGAAGCCACATACTGTGCCTGGAGAGACAGAGAGTGTGAAAGGAATACAGACTGGAGGAACAACCAGCAGGAGATTCCTATCTGAGCATCCAAAGGGGCTGGTAGTCGCACTATATTTCTGAATGTGCTGGACTCGCCTGAAGAGAGCTCTGAATCATCCGAAGAGCATTTGGAGTGAGTATCCTGTTTAAAGGGACAGTACCCTAAAGAAACGCTTGAAGATATAGAGACTGTTTGGGGAAAGGAAACTAAAGGACTTTGCCCTCTTTAGTTAGCTAGACAGAATGCGCCAGCAAATTAGCCACCGGTTAGGAGTGCTGCATGTATTAGGTGCCAATTTATTTTAGATAAACAGTTATTCAGGGGCCACCCGTAGGTGCATTCCCGGATCCCACTAGGTGGAGGCACTGCGCTAGAAAGTGTAATACCTATAATAGAAGCCTGCGCCACAGGCACAGGATAAAACAAACAAACATAGGGCAATATAGTTTGAACTGTGACCCCCTTTTTTTCGGTGCTCGAAAGGTGCTATTTAAATTCACCACACTAGGTGTAGCCCCCTCTTAACCACCACCATAAACGTTTTCAGATCAAAGGATTTTTGGAAAACTCTCCTTCAAATTTTCAGGTGGGTACTCAC
Source organism: Xenopus laevis (assembly GCF_017654675.1). Taxonomy (NCBI): domain Eukaryota; kingdom Metazoa; phylum Chordata; class Amphibia; order Anura; family Pipidae; genus Xenopus; species Xenopus laevis. The sequence goes on from NC_054376.1 coordinate 104,869,382, forward strand.
AAACAGGTGAGTTTCAAATGCATATAAAATATATCCTTGATGCCAACGCACGTCCCTGGTACAAGCTGTAGGATAGATGCAGCAGCAATTAGTGTAAAAATACCTTTTATTGCTTTTAAAATCGAAATGATTAAATGGTCACAGTTCAAACTGTATTGTCCTATGTTTGTTTGTTTTGTCCTGTGCCTGTGGCACTGGCTTCTATTATAGGTATTACAGTTTGGACTTGAGGGTAAACAATTGAAAGCCGGCATGAGGACTGTGAATCCAATTGAACTTTGGGACTCTATATTTTCTTGGACTGTGCTAGAAAGTACCAGGTACCCAATCTCTCCCAATTCCACTGCGGAGTGGCTCAGGTTTGTCCCATGCCATCAGGAAAGCACCACACATGCAGTGTAACAACGACAAAGGGTGTCGAAAGGGTTACAATAACACGCAAGTATACTGGATCAACCATGGTCTCCCACACCGAACATTTTGGGGTCATAAAACAGCCACACTAGTCAGATATATGCCAACTCAGCATGAGCTTATTCTGATAGGAAGAATATTTTGGTCATTATTTAGACCTTATTTATACAATAAGTGATTGGTGGCTTAAATCAACGGCTCAGTTTTTCTCTAAAGCATCCAAACACTATTTAACCAATTTGTATATCTGCATTAAATATGGGCAGCATGGTAGCTCAGAAGTTCGTGCTGCTTTCCTGTAGTAATGGGATCCTTAGTTTGATCTACACTATCTGCAATGAGTTTATATGTTCTCCATGTGTTTGCATTCCTTCCAGGTACTCTCAATTTTTTTTCCCTACTGCAAAAACATACAGGCAGTTTAATTGGCTTCTGATAAAATTAACACTAGTTTGTTTGTTAATGTGATAGGGATCTTCAATTGAAAGTTCCATCAGGGCAGGGCCCAGCATCTCAACCCTATACAGAGGCATAACTACAGAGAAAACAGACCCTGTGGCTGCAGGGGGGCCCAGGAGGTATAGGGGGCCCCATGAGGCCCAAGTAAAGAGCAATTTCAACATATATTGGTAAAACAGGACAACCTCTGGATATGTTGGGGCCCTAAAATGAATTTGCTGTGGGGCCCCGTAACTTCTAGTTATGCTACTGACCCTATATAAATAAAGGATAATAGATAAAATATACAAACATACATTGGAAGATTTAGTTCTCCTTACATGGCTAACCAAGTTAGTAATGAGAGCAATGAGATTTTGTTGTGGTTAATTCTGTCACTTTAAGAAAGAAAACCCATTAAAATGATGCAAGTAATTGGGAATGGTCAGGAATGCTTTTCCATCAGTAAGCAATTTTGGCATCTGTTATCTGGAGACCGTTATGTATAATTACAGTCTCCTATAGACTCTATTTTATCCAAAGAATATACATTTTTTACAAATTATTTTCTCTGTAATAATAAAACAATACATTTGACTTCATTAATAAAAAATCAATCCTTACTGGAAGCAAAAACAACCTATTTCAGGGGTTTATTTCATGTTTAAATGATTTTGTAGTAGACTGAAGGTAAGACAATCCATATTAGGTAAGATCCGTTATCCGGAAAACCCCAGGTCCTGAGCATGCTACATAACAGGTTCCAGACCTGTATAGCGTTAGGAAAAGGGGGGCAACCCAGTTTTGGGATTCTGGCTTCTGACAGGTATGTACGTACCATTCAAAGGACAAGTGAAACCAGAAACAGACACTAGAGAAAAGCAGGGTTTCCATACCAGTGGAATGACAGCCTTTAGATAATACAACTACTCTGCTCTACACACTTATAGGGAAGTACAGAACTACATTAGACTATGCATTTATACAATGAATTAAGCAACGCTCTGCCAAAAAGGATGCATTTTGTTTTATTCTACAGACCTTTAAGTCTTTTGAATTCTGTTTCCTTAAGAGCAAAAAAATTCAGTGTCCATTCTGTTGTTATTCGTGTTTCTATTCTATCCGAAGTGACTGCATTTCTCATTCATCAAATGAGTGAAACAACAGCACTAGTTCAATGGTCAATGGCAGATCCAGTTTGTCTATGTGAAACGACCTCGTCACGCTATCATACGCTGAATGCCAGTTATCTCACAATTGGTGTTTTAATGTTCAGAAACTCTATTTCTTGAATAAATTAACTGATACGCTTCGGTGGGACAGTCCATGTGTTCTCTGAATAGATTCAGTTAATCGTCTGGGGCTGATTCCCCAGAAGAAATGAAAAAAAATAAATTTACATTGCAATAATTTGCTATTATTACTGCAATGATAAGGCAATATGCATCATTATTTCCATTATGTCGGGCACATTAAAGAGATGTTCAATATCCACTGGACCATGACAAGAGACATAACAAATGGCTTTCTACCACTGTACCTGTACAAGCCACATCAAAATTGTTTGAGGCTGATTTGGCATGTATAACTGCAGAGCTATGAGTATAGTAAAAATTGTATATATTTCTTTACATTCCATTTACTTGCTGCAAATACAGTAGATATAAAATGCCGTTATCCAGCTATCTACTCTCAAATACTTTTACTGCTCTGTGTTTACATTCAGGTCAGCTCTGCCATTGTAAAACTAGATTTCAAGCATATCATGGCAATTCAAATATATACTTTTATGGTCTACTGCCCCCTTTTATTTCTCCTATTTTTATAAAAGAAAAGTTAAGCCCACACATTTGCCAGTTTAACTAGATATGATCATCCTAATAACAGCTATTAAAGCCCCATAAATCTAGATATGATCATTCTAATGACAGCTATCAAAGCCCCGTCAATCTCTTCACATAAAACTCTTCCGTTGCTTTATTGCTCTTAAAGTTTCCTGAAATGTTGAGGTCAGCCTTAATATCAAGTTTTTTTAACCTGTATCTCAGGGGATCCAACGGTGTGCCCCGAAACTAGTAAAGGACAGGCATATGTCTTACTTTAATTACTATTTACTGTTTTTAGAGGCAATGTCACTATGGAAGGCAGGCTGGGATCAATTAGTGGGTCCTGATCCATTGGTTAAAAACCCTCCTTTATATATTATGTATATTTTTCACTCTATTGATTTGTCTAACTAAACAATACCTACCAGGGGAAAGAGAAATACAATATAGTACACAGATCCAACCTTCATCACTATTCTAAGCTGACTTTTAAAACTATTCATGTTCGAGTGGAATGAGAGTCATAGATTGATAATAAGGGCAAGCCTACAATAACGATGTTTTCGAGGGCAATTATTAAAGTGTAAATCAATATCTTCATGTTTTGAGCTAAAGATTAATAAAGCTGCCAGTATATCACTATGCAATGCTTTGCCCATTAAAAAGCTGATACAGTACTTTACCTGGAAGGAGGCTGTCCGTTGGCTTCCAGATAGGCTCTAGATAGTAGTTTAGATGCAGAACTTCTCTAAGAAATAGTTGAACTCCTTTAAGTCTGGTTGTACTTCTACATTCTTTTATTCCACAGAGTTGCCGGATAACCAAGAATATTCACTGTACGCTGGCTCTTTCCCGAGGGCTTTGAGGAAATGCAAGCACGTCTTTATCCTCCATACTTGGGTTCTATCCATGCCAAGTCAGACAAAAGCTCTCATACATATACTTTTGTACTTACTGTTGTCCAATACTTATTTTTATTATTTAAATGTTTCTAATGATGAACTGACACTCATGTCAAGTGACTGCCATAAATGCAGTGTTTAGAAAAGCTCCCAAATGAACTGTTTAATCTTCCTACAAGTCAGAATTTCAAGTGCCCTACAGTGCGAGAGAAATGTTCTAGGAATTTCTTATCTGCTGTCAAATTGCCTGGGGATTCCAGAGGTTTTCGTGTGAAAGCAAAAATTCCAAACAGTTTGTCAATCGAGGCTTTCCCATAAAAATCTATCGTGGAATCATGCCTTTGTGTTTATATTTTCCCATCCCTCAAAGCTTTTCTCAAGCAAACAAAAGAAAGGTCCATGCTGGAGGAGACACCTGGCTGTAGTCCCACATTCTGACATTTGGCTGGTAGTATTTTATCAGAAGGCATTGTACTGCTCTGGAGCAACATCAATCTTGCCATCCAGTCTAATGTATGTATCTGTTATTAAATGATATCATCAGAGGGCTGGTTCTTCCTAGTTCCAATAGCCAAGCCAAGAGCAAGATTCCGTGGTAAGCCCCAGCAGAACCTGAGCCAATAAAGGGGTGAACAACTCCAGTCCTTGTATCACAGTCATTCCTCTCTAAAATACACCATATGGGCAATATGAGAATATTGACAGACACTTCACATGATAAAAGCAGTAAAAGATTAGATATGTGATCGATAGAGAGAGAGAGAGAGAGAGAAAGAGAAAGAGATAGAAATATATAGAGAGAGGGGTGATAGATAGATAGATAGATAGATAGATAGATAGATAGATAGATAGATAGATAGATAGATAGATAGATGATAGATAGATAGATCGATAGATAGATGATAGATAGATAGATGATAAATAGATAGATAGATAGATAGAAAGATAGATAGAAGATAGATAATAGATAGATAGATAGATAGATAGATAGATAGATAGATAGATAGATAGATAGATAGATAGATATAGATAGATAATAGATAGATAGATAGATAATAGATAGATAGATAGATAGATAGATGATACATAGATCGATCGATAGATAGATAGATGATAGATAATAGATAGATAGAGCGATAGATGATTGATAGATAGATAGATAGATAGATAGATAGATAGATAGATAGATAGATGATAGATAGATAGATAGATAGATAGAGCGATAGATGATTGATAGATAGATAGATAGATAGATAGATAGATAGATAGATAGATAGATAGATAGATAGATAGATGATAGATAATAGATAGATAGATAGAGCGATAGATGATTGATAGATAGATAGATAGATAGATAGATAGATAGATAGATAGATAGATAGATAGATAGATAGATAGATAGATAGATGATAGATAATAGATAGATAAATAGATGGATAGATAGACAGACAGACAGACAGACAGACAGACAGACAGACAGACAGATAGATAGATAGATGATAGATAATAGATAGATAAATAGATGGATAGATAGATAGATGATAGATAATAGATAGATAAATAGATAGATAGATAGATAGATAGATAGATAGATAGATAGATAGATAGATAGATAGATAGATAGATAGATAGATAGATGATAGATAGATAGATAGATAGATAGATAGATAGATAGATAGATGATAGATAGATAGATAGATAGATAGATAGATAGATAGATAGACAGTGATATATTACAGACACAATACACAATATAGTATATAAATCCTTGCTATAACAATGAAATGTGATGTGCTTGTGCCAGAACTGCACATGATTATATTGGTATATTGAGATATATCAGGACATAAATATTCACAGGAAAAATAAAGTAACAAGGAATTTCATCACTTACATTGTGTTGGTAGAAATTGAGCTGATCCTTGAAAGGGTTCTGGAACATGATGCAGGAGATGAAAGCAGCATCCCTATTCAAACAAAGCTGCCTTGTCTTTAACACTTTAGAAGTGCAGTTGTTTCCATAAACCTGACTGTGCTTCCTTCACATTGGTTTTTTTGTCCTGGTTAGAGAATGTGACTGTCTCCCCCTAGTGGTCAAAATGAAATTAGGAGGCGAGCGCATTACCCGGCTTCTTTCCGAAGAACCGCAGCAGAAGAAATGGGGAGATTGAATGATTGAAGAATAGCAAAGAATGTGAAATATGATACATAATAGCATTAGTGAGTTGGATGTAAGGTATGACTATTCTGCATAATATGCAGTAAATGGTATATAAGTGCTGTGTCTGCTGCTGTGTTCAGGTGAAACACAAAGCGGAGAAATCACTCAAAATCGCCTGCAGCCTTTGAAAGGATGGAAAAGAATCATCTTATGGCACCTGGTGATGTATGTGTAGCTATATTGCATATTTCAAATTCGTTTCTAACAAGCTAAAATCTATGCATTTTAAGCACTTCACATGCAAAAAAAAACTCCAATACATATCAATCACAATTCAGATGTGCTCCCATTATGTGCCCCCATAGACACCTAATAAGATTCTCAGCATAAGTCAGATATCAGTAAAGTGTGCATTGTAAGCACTGGAATTAAAGCTTGGGAACATCCCCCAGTGTATTTCTATGTGCATTTCTGTATGTCTTTGCAAACCTTCCCCATTGCACAAAGCAAATTAAGGACAGTGTGGCTGAAATCCCACCCAAACCTACAGCTGAACATTGTGCTGCTAATTCCTTCATCTGGGTTTCCTTCCAGAAATAAAGAAATTCATCATCCCCCGTGGATATTTGTAGGAAAAGAGTTATTTTAGGAAGTGAAGCAAAGTGTAGTGTATTGTCACCATTTTATTTCTAATGTTTTTTTTTTATTGTTATTATTTCTAATGGGCTTTGAATAAGTTTCAAATATGATCCACAAGTGAGAGAAAGGCTTGTGTAATGAAATGTTAACAGATAGCTTACTCTTTGCAATGCTTTGCACTCGCCTGGGGTTATAAATGAGAGCAGGTACGACTGATACACTGAATCTTTTTGCTGCTCGCTGGAGGGATGCAGAATGGTGCTTCAGCACTGAAAGAGTTAAAGAAAAATATGTCACTCTGAGAATCATTAAAAGCTTGTGTTGCTTGATATTATCATCAGTAAACTGCAACAGGGCTTATGTGCAAGAAGGTAGCCCAGGTCTTCACATTGTTAATATCACATGTGCTCTAGGACATTTGTCTTTGGTGCCTCCTCTATGCGTGCACCCTTTTATTTCTCTTTATATATTTACTATGGAAAAATCTTAAATAATTGAGCATAGTGAGATGAAAAAAAAAACTCTACTCTACCTGTGCAGGCCCTGTTCATAAGTATGATTGTTTCCCTGCTCAGCAGTTAGGAACCATCTGACAATTCCTATCCACAGCAGTAAATGAAGGGGGAATTTCACTGAATAAAGACAGGTTTCTTATAAAAACGGTACACATTTTTTAATTAAATTATATTGGAGATAGGTTTCTATTTCATTAGAAAGTAAAAATGGGATTTTATTTTTTTTGCCTTTACATGCCCTTTAAATGTGCTTTTTTCAGCAACAGCCTGCTTTGAAAAGCAGTTAGTGGTTTTTGCAAGTTGAAAAGGATATCATAACATCATTAATGACACCAGCTTATAGGATATGAAGATAACGTATCATGATTTTATCATGAAAATTTCTCAAACTGTCACATAACTTATCCAGCAGTATAGCAGCAAGCTCTAGAACTGAGAATGGAGCCACTGTACCTGTAAAAAGGTAAGTTTCTTGCACTGTTTCAGAGTAGTCAAACAAACTTACCATCTTGATCTACAATTCCTGCACATTTATTTTCTAAGAACCAACCACCCATGCTTGATGTATGCAATTTGAATCTGTGTATTTGTAATAAATGAAGATAAAGTGATGACACTTTCTATATTTGCCTCCTCTGCAGACACTGGATGTTTCAGGGAATGTAAAGAAATGAAAGGGGCATATTTCATATATGATGGGAATGTCCTAATGTAAGGTTTCTTCAGCAATGCTATGCCATTTAATATGAAATAGTTATGGCAAAGAGCAATACAAACAAGATATACCATTCAGGATTCTGTTGCCAATTGGATGAATTGCCAATGGATGGATTAGTACTCGTTCTTATAGGACTCACAGGGGCATTTGACATAAACAATAATAAATAAATCAGCATTAGAATATGCTGCTAGGATCAACCCTTCATTTAAGACTCAAAACGACACTTTAAACTGTGTTGGCTGTAATCTGAAACAATGTGCAATTGGTCTTGTTATTTTTGTCTGTGTGTTGGGTTTTTGAATGACGTGCCTTTCTATTCTGCCATAAGCTGTGTGACATACAGCATAAGACAATTTATATACATACTAAGTAATAATTCTGCTGGATTGCCTGATTGGCCTACAATTTACCCTAGTTTGGGGGTTTTGTGACAACTTTGCTTAGATGGTTAATTTATAGTGTTCCCTTAGGCTGTTTGGTACAGGTTACCAAACAGAGGTTACAGAGCTCAGTAGGCCCAGATAGATAGGACTTGGGTGTAAGTGAGTGGGCATTTTGGATACCACATGGTCACATGCTACCCAAGTGCTGTGATACGTGTTAAATTGTTAAGATTAAATTCAACAAAAATAAATTGTGCACGTGTCACCAGCCAAGGTGCCACTAGCACCCTAGGATGACAAGTGGAATTCAAACTGCTTCTTCTGTTGAAAGGGAGCCTATTGGCAAGTCCTGGAGCTGCCGGCACCCTGTACATGACAGTAACTCTAGGGTTCCAACTGAGGGTTGTGTCATTAGTAGACTTATGTGAAAAGAATGACTCACAAACATAATGGAAGTGATGCAATCCCAACTCTGGCCCTTGCTAATGTAACAAAATGATAAAATCTTAATTAGGATCACAACAACTTCTAAACATAACTTTTATTTCATCATCATTTGTCTTGTTTATGAATGGACAAATGCTAATATTCTGCCAACAAAGGAAATGACATGCTGACCTGAAGAAAACAAGACTGTACTACATGATTTCAACCATGACTTTGGATGAAAATCTGGAAGTGCAAGATCTGTTTCTAAGTAGTAACCCTGGTCCTCATCAAATAGTCCTGCCAAGGCAGAAACATCTTGACAGGCAGTTCTATGTTTTCCATCTTTCAAATAAACAGCTGACATGATTAATAGATAAGCATGATTTTCAGGTCAGAGCTTCTTTCTGTACAACCAATGAACAGCCTGTAAGGTAACATGTATAATGAATTCAATTACTGTATATCACAACTCTCAGAGGGAAATAATGTGCTACTTTGATTTGTCCAGAAAAGTTATGCAACATTGATATGTATTACAGCAGTAATGGACTGGACTGTCACCTCTTTTCTTTCCATTACCCAGTTTAAATTGTGCGTCGGTGATATCCAATCAATTGGCTTCACTGCAAGGTCCTGAGCTCCTATTGTAAGGTATATGGCACACATTGCAATGCTGGGTCATGTGCCAGCCATGTTTTTGTCTTACTAAAAGCCTAATGTTAATATGCCAATGTCACCCCATTCCTGGCAATGGAAACTAAGCATTATTCACAGCACAGGTCATTTTCATGCAGTTACCTGAAAACACATATTTGTCCATGTTGGTGCCCTTAAACAATTTCCAGTGCCAGCAATATGTGTTTCGGGGCATTTTGATGCTGCATTTTCAGCAGAGAAAAAACAGGGCAGGCAAAGAATCTAAATATTTTGGAAAGGCTTGTTTATTTTCTCTTAAATTCTCAGAAACTTTGACTGTCTTCAGTTTGTAATGTCAGTTATAGACAAAAGTAGAAGGTGAAAACTCAATAATAACACCACTTAAATGAAATATCCAAAACCCATTTAGCACCTATGATCTTATGTTCCAATCTGCAAGAAGCAATTTTTCCAGTAAACTAAAAATGAACTGGGTACTGTGGACTCCAGGACAAATTCCAGTGAGCCTCTAAAACTGAATGAAAGCACCTTAGATTTAGGTTATAATCAACATTCATTGGGCAGCTGTATCATAATGGAGGTGTTCCTTGATGATCTGAGCTTCCAAAATTGTTCACTCTAGCTTCACATCTTACTTATCTTCTCTGGCTATCTCTTGGTGGTTGGTGGTCCAAGCAAGCACAGTGCAGTAGTGATGAGTGGGTCAAGAAAAACTCAACCCGCACCTGACCCATACCTATAAAATGTTACCACTGTAGGGCCCCTTCCCGCATCTTTTCCCCTCTGTACTCTACTTCTGTGCATACCTCTGGTTCCAAGGCATGGAATCTTTGGGAGCAGTCTGGCTCTCACCCAAACCTAACCTGCAATGGTTGACCAAATTTAAACTTGAACCCTCCCAAGTAGTGGTCAACCTACAGTGCAGGCATTTCAGCCATAAGGCAATGTGGGAGCTTCAGTGCAGTTGGCACTGAATCACTGGTAGCAAGCTTTCATGCACTAGATGTTACATGGCACCCAATGGAGCACTTGGAACTAAGATATAAAATTCCTTGGCAGACTGCATATGGCCTTATAGTGTAAAGCTCATCTGTAAATTAGTGTATTTCTTTTTGACACATAAACATTTATCACAGGGGGGTAATTATCATACAGTATATGGGTCTTAGCATGCTTGGAGTCTACTTGTTGTATGGCTCAACCACCCCCACCCCTTGCCATCCATCACAAGTAAGGTGGAGTGAGTGGAAGGTGGGTTGTAATTTGAGATTGTGCGATTGAAAACACTCAAACATGGCAGGATTTTTTTTAATTTGTCAAATTAAATAGTGAGTAGTTCCTGACATAAAATTGTTGCACTAAATTTGTGAGTGAGATTGACGAGATATTAAAGCTTTTTCTGGAAACTATGTGACTAGCTTTAGAACTGTTTAAATCAAGCTGGTTATTAGTTAACTGACCTACATTTTTCAGAAATAAAAAGAGAATAGGATCTGGGATTTATCCGTTCTATGCTAAAGAAATATCTGACAAACCCTTAATAAGAACAGCCATAGTATATATTGGGTACAGGGGAGCCCAAAAAGTAGATAGGGATCAGTAGACCTTTAGCTGGTGTTCAGTATATCTGAAGACACTGTCAACAAACAGCTTGTCTAAATCACCCTCCAATTTCATGTTTTTCATTCAGATATTTATTATGAATAACAATGCTTTTATGGATGTAGACTACAATGGGACAACATTACTAAAAGTAGACATCACATTAGTAAAGTATTGGCACTCCTGGGTTAGACTAATGGAAACCACAAATGCATTTGTATCTTTTGTTTTCATATTTTCTGTGTATTTGTGGCATGAAAATTAAATGAAACGCTGTTGTGTGTATTTGTTGCCTTATTGCTTAAGAGCCTCCAAGTAAATATTTAATGTATATTGCTAAACATGGGAGGCTTCTATCCATAATTAAGGCTACAGAGAAGGTTGGGGGCATAAAGAGAACAACTGCTGCTATTTATTTACTATTACTCATCTATACAAATCAATTTTTCATCTTAGAACATTGCATATTCATTCTGCAACATCAGTCTTAATGGTGGTCAGACATTCACCAATAATTTACCACATCCAATAGATCTCACATTTAATATGATTAGAATGAATAAAAACAACAACAAAAAAACAGTTCACTCAATGAGAAATTCAATTCCTCTGAACCGCCAACCTTTAAAATCTCAGGTAGGGTTAATAACTAATAGTGATAATAGTGATACACCAAAGGAAATACCCCAGAGCTGTTTAAAATCTTTGCAAAGTGACAAAGTCTATGTCTAGTAATCCATAGCAAGCAATCAGGGGGTAGCATTTACAGGTCAGCTGTTTGAAAGCAAACATATAATTGGTTGTTATCATTACTAAACCTTGAGAATATTTGCCCCTATTATTATATATTAAGCATTAGGTAGGGGGCGCTGTGGAGACTGATGAGGGAAGGGTGAGTCATTGAGGCAGGAGCTGTATGTGCCTAGGGAACATGTTAAGGGAAGGCAGGAACAGGTTGAAGAGGGCGATGAATCAGACTAGAACAGGTGCAGAATGGAACAGGATGGAGAGGGCAAAGATCAGGACTGGAATAGACAGGAAGAAGAGGGCGAAGGTCAGGACAGGAACAGACTGGACGGTGCCGGGATAGATCAGGAGGAAGGAGCAGGCTAGAAGTATAGGATAGGATGGTGTGGGTGTAGATCAGGAGACAGGAGGACTGGATCAAATAGCAGGAGAGGACTGGAGTGGATAGCAGGAGAGGACTGGAGCGGATAGCAGGAGAGGACTGGAGCGGATTATAGGGGAGGACAGGAAAAGGCAGGGCAAGATGCAGAGTAAGATAAGGGAAGATATAGACAGGGTACAGGTCAGAACAGAACAGGAACCAGAAAGGCAAGGTCAGGTCAAGGCAGAATAATGTTATGGCAATATCAGGTTTGGAGTGAGAAGCAGAGCAAGATTCAGAATAGCAAGGAATGCTGAGCAGGGCAAGGCAAGGTTTAAAGCAGGATCGGAGAAGAACTGGAAGGGGAAGATAAGGCAGATCAAGACAGGACAAGGTTCAGAGCCAGGCAGGACAAGACAGGGAAGGGTTCAGACAAGACAAGATAAAATAAGGCAAGGCAGAATAGGAAGGAGGCTACAACAGGAACCCATAGCTAGGGACAATGCCGCACTGCTAGGATGGGAACAAATGTTCAGGCATGGAGTGTTTGGAGGGCTGGCCTTAAATAGGGAAGAGTCAGCCCTGATTGGCTGACTGCAACCAATCAGACTGCTGCTGGGCTGAGGCTGCAGAGGCCAGGTAACATATAGTGAGCAACCCTGCAGGCTGCTCAAATGGTTAAGGTATCAAGCCAGAAACCCAAAGGTCCCTGGTTCGAATCCCAACAGATCCTGACATTATATTACCCCCAAAGCAGCATATCCTGCTGAATCGACAGTTCAAGTTAGGCAGACCGTATGTTTCCATCTGGGACCCTAGGTTATTGCATCTGAATTCTAAATATCCCAGAAAATTGAGGACCTACAGGTGATGGCACCCAAAGCTGTGCTCAATCATCCTCACCCCAGGTGCTGCAGTTGGCTTGGCCACCAGTAGGCTCTAAATGCACTCTACCCCACCTACACCTTACCAGTGACCCCTTCACTGAATCTCCCCTACACTGCTGTCTCTCTGACAGCAGTGCAGGGGAGATTCAGTGTTCTAGAAATACTTAAGAAAGCCCATAAGGGAATGCAGAAAGAAGAGGTTCTTGGCCAACGCTCTCCTACCATTGCACCTTAGGGACATGCCTCTTCTGCCTAGTCCCAGTTCCAGCCCTGGTTCTTCCACCACAGACATCTACATACTTCTACATATTCTGCAGGATGTGCACAATCGATTTGAAGGAGTGGACAAGATTTGTAGCAACTGAGATGAATCATTCATAACCACTTTATCATAGATTATACATGAATCTTTATCAAAGACAAAAATGAGTATTACCCACAATGACATCCACAACTGCCTTTGGTGTATATAATCAATGCTGAGAGGCCATTGCTATAAATCAAGTAAAGGAGAAACTTGACTTACAGAAGACATGTTGCTGCTCTGCTTCTATATTAGTAGACAGGAAGCAATGAAAAGCCAATTTAAAATGTGATTTGTTAACTTTTAAATGTACTGTTTGGTATGTAATGTATCAGCGCACTTGCACAAAGAAGCATTGATAAAATGGATGATTACATACATACTCGACAATTCATGTAATCTCTCATCCAGTCCTCATGCAATCCAGTGTTATTCAGTGTGTGTATGTCTATGTGTATGTCATGTAAAACATATTATGATTGTGCACATATGTAGATCAATGGCAGGGATTGTGATCTTGAGATATTTTCTAGTTGTACTGTGTTTTTATTAATTTTCTGTTTCTTTAATTTTATTAAAGTGTTGCTCTCATTTAGGTCCTTCGGCTTCTCACAGTGAGAACAAGGGGTATGTCACAGGTAGGGGATCCGTTAATCAGAAACCCATTATCCAGAAAGCTCTGAGTTACAGGAAGGCCATAGACTCTGTTTTAATCAAATAAATTATCTCCTTTTACTCTGTAATAATAAAACAGTAGCTTGTACTTGAGGGTTGCTAAGCTGCACAAATTTTTTGTAGAATTAAGGTAGACATGCAAATAATGGAAAGACCTCTAATCCAGAAAACCCCAGAAAACTCTGAAGGGGATTTTCTCAAATCCTTTTAGCAAGCATTCAAGTGTTGAACCCACTACCGAGGCTTAATATAGTATACGATTCAAATTGTATAGCAATTCAAATTGTGGCACACTAAAATTATTTTTTCCATTTCTGTATAGGGAAGACAAAACATGGCTAAACACAAATTGGACTTTTCCGTGACCAGGGTAGAGTGGCAGGTCAAATAAATTGCACTCTTCTTATAATAAGCTGGTATGTGTCATTCAGCCACAGCACAGCATCTATGAACTCCATTCAACTACTATACATTCAAACTCTCAGCACTTTGTATGGTAGTGTACTTGACAGTAGCATCTGCAAATAGTACTCAAGCATTCATTACTCTCTCAGCCATTGTTCCTAAGTATGTGCTATAACAGTTTATTCTCTTATTTTCTCCTCACTCAAGGTTTACATAGCATAACTATAATTCTGACCTGACAGTTGCTATTATAACTGACTGAATTAAGAACCTATGCACAGAGAACCTAGAACATATTAGAGATATTTGATTTCCTTGCTTTTGTTCCATATGTATTAGTTTTATTCCCTATATCTATGTGTGTGTATATATATATATATATATATATATATATATATATATATACACACACACACACATGTATATAGTCTGATCCTTAAAGACACGAGGATTGAAAATAACCTCTAATGGACTTTTTAAAAAGGAAATCAATATTAAATGTTTTGGAAATGCTTCTCTGCTCTGACTACAACCTGTTGGGTTATAAAAGATAAACATAAAAGAAGGGGCACGCTCCCTTTGTGTAAAATTGCAAAATTGCAAATGAAGATATATTGCACTTACAATTGGCAGAGAATGATTGTTCATCCAAAAAGTCAAATCTGTTCCCAACATGTTTCGTCTTACCCAGACTTTTTAAAAGGTAATGGAGTGCTGCATGGGTTATATCAACATTGGACAAATTTGCCCATGGGCAGTAACCCGTGGCAGCCAATCAAATTGCTGCATTCATTGTTTTACTTGCAGCTGGCTTTAAAAAGCTACTCTGATAGGTTTCTATAGGTAACTGCCCATAGGGAAATTTGCCCAGTGTTGATAAATGAGCCCCACTGTCTGGCTATTCTAGATACTGGGGGTCATTTAGCAGCACTGAGCAAATTTGCCTCAAATTTGTCGCATTCGTTATTCTCCCTGCAGCTGGCTGAAAAAAGGCAATCGCTGCTATGGGGTTCTGCCCACGGGCAAATGTGCACTGCATGTATATGTTGCTAATCCATACTGAGTGCAACAGTGAGAATAATGTTCTGTATTTAAGTCAAGCACCCAACAATCTGCAATTACATAAGAGCACTACACACATTAAGCACGCATAACTTACCAAAGATATCAGTGAGTTCAAAGAGGATTTGAGGGGCACACACCTGGTTAATTTTCTCAATTGTTTGGGTGCACCTCCCGCAGTGTCCTTCCGCACTGGAATACAGGAATCAGAGACGAAATTGGCAGCAATACAGGATAAAGTTAAAAAATTGCCTTTATTTACCAACAGCAGGGCAGCATAGCATGCTGCCCTGCTGTTGGTAAATAAAGGCAATTTTTAAAGTTTATCCTGGAGTGCTGCCCATTTCGTCTCTGAAAGATATCACTGAGAACATATTTTAGATAAGGGAAGTTAGTTAGGGATTGGCAAAAGTAGCCAATATGAGAGGCAAGAGGAGCAGAATATTTAACAATATTATTACACTTTTAGTTCAATTTAAAAGGTGTTGCAAACCCAAAATATACAGTCATTTTGCCTTATGTAAGAATAATTGTAACATTCCAAGGTATACATTCGTCACCAATTGGCTTTAAAGTTATTTGTAATTCAATTTCCATTGAAAGTAATAATACATGGCTGTCAGTTGCAGTTCTCTGCACTGCTGGTTTAGAGCACTGAAACAATGTAGAAGATGCCAGCTGATTAACAGAGCTGGGAAGAATCATGCACGGCACTGTTGGAAATAGTTTCTTAGCTGGAGGAGAGAACTTCTACATTGTTTCATTGAGTGGCACAGACAAATACTGCTTTGAAGTGCAATTACATCTACAAATAATTTAACAATTTAACAGGTTTAACAATCGATTTTGGAAAGTTACTGAATTACCTTTGTCTCTTACATTTTCCATCCTGTTTAGCTCAGTTTATAAATCAGTTCCCTGCCGGAACTGCAAATTTTAATCTTCAATGCCCCTTTGTAAAAAATATCCATAAAAACATAGTTCACAACAACAAAGCATGCATTCTCTATACAGATATAACATTATTTTTTTTAAAAAAAAACAAGACTCCATAAATCTTATTTATATTTTCCTTTAAGGTAAATTGCATCTTCTTTTATAAATGTAATTAGCTCCTGGGTCACATTTTCTCATCAAATCAATGTGCTACTCTGGAAATTAAGAGAGTTAATTATACATTTCTGCATGGATTATTAACAAATATTTGTACTGATGGATTACAAAAGACTTGCCTATAGAATATTACTCTTTCGTCTGACCACAATTAACCTAAGTGCTTTTTTTTCTGTGAAACCCAGCCAGATATATTAAGCTTTATATTCATTTATTCAATATTCTAAACAGTAAACAGCAAAATTACAACAAAAAGCACACTTTGTATTATTCAAATAATAAGGATAATTAATATCCAGCTGTACTTTTTTTCCACATTAGATTCATTTGAACAATGACAATAGGGGGTCATAAAAAAAATCCCTATTATTGGATTTATGGAAGCCACTTTAAACAAACACCTACGTCAGTGTTTCCATTTAACCAGTTTCATGGTGACTTCATACTGTATGTGCTACTTCATCTACAAGTAAAATGACAGCATAGTGCATGTTTCCTGGTTCAAGGCTAGCAATGAGCAACCAATACTCCTTTTCCGGAAGCATCCTAAACCAACCAAAATTGCTGACATGGTCAGTGTTAAACTCAATGGATCACTTGTAGCCACAAGTGCAAGTGTGGGCATGGACACATAGGTTGTTTGTATCAATGCCGTTTATTTAATGCATCCGAAGACACTCGTTACACTTTCGTATCTATGTGCCAAGCACCATTAATACCGTCCAGTCTGCTCTGATAAATCATGTGCAAGCGCTTCTATTAATACTGGGGAACCCTGAAGCGGACATGGATGACGTTACAGCAGTTGGCATCAATTGGCACAACACTTGCACTGCACATTGAAAATGACTTAATGTTCTCTCAGAAAGTGTGAGGGGAAAATATTAAAATTTGATATGAAAAGACTGTGCTGAAAACATTTTGCATGTTTTAATTACAAATAAAGTTATTTCTTGAACTAAACAGGTCAAACAGGGAAGCCAAAGCTTCTCCATGCTTGGTTCTTGCAAGGTATAGATTTAATATCAAATGCCTTTCTGTCCCCCTTTGTTATGACTGCTTTGTTAGGAGGAATCCATTATGCAGGGGGGGTTATCAGTGAAATACTGCAGACGATGGCTTTGTCTAATACAATATTTGTTCATAACGGTTGATTTATGATATGAATAAGCTTTGTCATGTTATCAGTTATCTTCAATGTCTAGTGACTTCTGTTGTGTCATGTCTCATTGCAACTTACATGTCATTATAATGATGACACCCCCATGGTCACGAATTCAAGATGGCAGAGCCCATGCATGTAACCCTGATGCCGGCGGGATGACATCACACTGCCGGCGTTAAAATCAAAATAAAAGGGCACCCAGGACGCCGAATCCTTGCCAGATTATAGGTCTTGTTTCCTGTGAGTACCTGGGTGCTTTATTATTATATATTGATTGATTCCTGGACTTTGACCCCTGCTTTGATCCTGTCTTCGACCCTTTGCTGCCTGCCTTGTGAATTCTTGCCTGTTTCCTGGCAACGTCTCCTGTTTAATCCTTTGGGTACCGCAACCTGGACTTTTGACCCTGGGCTCCCTCCTTGGTCTGGAGCCGATAGGCCCCCTGATAAGTAAAATATGAGGATATTATGTTACCTCTATGTTTTCACCTGATGTCTATATATGGTCTATCAGGTATGGTGTCCTTCAGGAGGGCTTTATCTTACTGTCATTGCCAATGCCTGCCAGAAGTGCTTAGCGAGGACTGAGGAAGAAGCAGGTCCTGGGACAGGTCTAAATAGAGATCAAATCCAGGCACAAATCAGGGCAGACAGAGTTCAAAATACAAAGTCAGACAAAATAGGCCAAAATCCAGCAGCAACTGTGTTCTCTGGAAAAGGATTTGGGTTCGCACCTTTGCTGGAGGCTAAACCTGGACAAAGGGATTATTGTTAGCGATGGGCGAATTTATTCGCCAGGCGCGAATTCGCAGCGAATTTACGAGATTCGCCGGCAGCGAATAAATTCGGGAAACGCCGGCAGCGAATAAATTCGGGAAACGCCCGCGAAAATTGGCCGGAAAAATTCGCCGGCGTCAAAAAAAACAGCGCCAGCATCAAAAAACGGCGCTTTGCGAATTTCGCACGAAATTCGCAAATTTGCCGGTGAAGCGAAACATCGCAAATTCGCCCATCACTAATTATTGTATCACTTACAGGAGATTGGGTGGATTTCTCTCTGGTTTTAATAGCCTGTTTGTCTGATCTGGTTCAAAACCACTGACTTATAGTCTAATAGGGCATTGGTTATGGCTGGGGGTTAAAATATGTAAAGGTCATGCAAAATATGGTCTTCTCACCCCGCTGATGTAATGTCATTATACAGAGAGAGCGATAACATTAGCATTTGGCACCCATACCAGCACCCAAGTCAGTGGAACTACCTGTCATTGTCATGGAATTTATATGACCTTATATGACCTTCATGGCCTTTGTACAGTAAGGCATACTGTATATTATTCTCCGTATCTGCAATAGGTATTTGGTGCAAAACTGCAGCTAAATCTGTATTGGCTGCTGTTTTATAATGATGCGCTACTTTTCCTTCCTTTTCCTTCATATTATTCACTAAACGTCCTGCATGTGATCAGTCAGTTAATGGTCTGTAAGCAGCAAAAGCAATTGACCACAAGAACAAAGATTTGCACCAAAGCAAACACATTATAGCGACATCTATCTCATTGCAAAGGGTGGCAGTTGACTTATGTTAAAGGAGAAGGAAACCCCCAGGGCGCTAAACACCTCCCCCCCCTCCCCTGTGCTGCCCCCCCTCCCTCCTCCCCCCTGGCCTACCTGTCCCCCTGGGCAAATGCCCCTAACTTTTTACTCACCCCTCTGCGCAGGTCCTGTCCACGGAGTTCGCAGTCGCCATCTACTCCCACGCGCGTCTTCTTCCTGCTCTGATCGGCGTTTTCTGGCGCATGCGCAGTAGGAACAGGTACCGGTACGGCTCTACTGCGCATGCGCCGAATGTCACGAAGTGAAATCGGAAAACTTCGTGACATTCGGCGCATGCGCAGTAGAGCCGTACCGGTACCTGTTCCTACTGCGCATGCGCCAGAAGACGCCGGTCAGAGCAGGAAGAAGACGCGCGTGGGAGAAGATGGCGACTGCGAACTCCGTGGACAGGACCTGCGCAGAGGGGTGAGTAAAAAGTTAGGGGCATTTGCCCAGGGGGACAGGTAGGCCAGGGGGGAGGAGGGAGGGGGGGCAGCACAGGGGAGGGGGGGAGGGGTTTAGCGCCCTGGGGGTTTCCTTCTCCTTTAAAGGAAAGCCCTGGAGCTATAAATGCAGGGGCTGCATGACAAGGGATCCAAATGACCAGCAGCCAAAATTATACTGGTTTATGTTTAAACATTGGCAGAATCACATGTAGCTGTGATTGGCTGAGAAAGAATGAGTTAAAGCAGGAGATGGCCGGTCCCAGGGGCAGAGAAAGAGAGGGATATGATGTCAGGGGAAGAAGAATTTCACTTCTATATCTTCTGAGCAGGTAGAAACATCCCCCTTTTACATATTTTGTTGTAAAAATGTTTCTTTATGTTTTTATATTATCTAGTAATAACCAAATATGGATGTTTTCTTGAATGCACATTATGGTTTCTGTATCTTTATACTGTATAAACGTGAGAGTCCGCAATGTATTAATTCATGTTTCAATGAATGTCAAACGCTTGATCCAGGGAATGTTTCCGATCACATTGGGTTCAGGAAGGAATTTTTTCCCTCTTGAGGCATAATTGGCAGTGGTTTCAGGTTGTTTTTTTGCCTTCCTTTGGATCAAAATAGTGGATATGTGATAATGTATTTTATTTGTCACAGCAGTGGTAGGAGCTTGCCAGAGTACTGCACAGGTACACTTTAGAGGAGGTAGAAAGGAGGTTCTCTCCTGTGACTGCTCAGCAAGTTGATTGATACAGACGCTACTACTGCTTGTGCTGGTGACAAACTGCTTGGATTTCCTATCATCAATGCAGATTCAGGGCTGCCAGAAGGGCTGCTGAACTTCTCTCAAGTTAGCGGCAGAGCATAGTAGCGATCGCTTGTTAAATTCTGGCTTTAGAATATTTCCTCGGGTTAGGCTGGCAAGATCCTATTTATTTGATAAAATGTGAATAAATGCTGTGGTCATTTTACACCATCTCTGTCTCCTGGTTCCATGAATAACTATAATAATGGGGATCAGTGGGATGTTTCAAGGCGAAGGGTCAAATTGAGGAGTCCCCTTGTCATAAATGAGATCAATACAAGATGACGTAGGCTGACGGACTGTCAGGGATTTGATTCCTTTTTTTCATTGAATAGAAAAAAAGGTCTGAAATTTGAAATTTTGTAAATGTGTTGATAGAGATGCCAGACTGTCCAGCAATGTGCAGAATTTATAGAATTGAAAGGATTATAGCATGTAGTTGTATGTGGTCTGTAATCCTTGTTGTGTTTTCCTGTCCTACTATTGAGATAGACTACAATCTATATTTTAGAAAGGATGGATTTATCCGGTTTCATTATTATGCAAGGATAATTACTGTGGATCTGAACAGATGGCAGAAGTTTAATAATGAGATGTGAGTTTCGAGAAATTGTCTGGGTTAGCCGTAGGTTTCCAATGCAATTGAGGCTATTTTGTGGGGGGCGGCAAGAGTTGTTAACCCTTCGAGATTAACCGCAACAGATGCCAGTTTGTTATATAATTCCCTTGTGTTCAAAGGCCCTTATAATGATTTAGGACTTATTTGTTTGCTTTTACCCTCACATACCATCATGTATACTGCTGCAGCTGTCATCTCCATTCACAGGAATTGTACTGATAAAAGAATATGAATTCAGTTTCAAGCATACATGTTTTGATCTGATGACAAATTATAAACGGTACTATGAGATGACATTACTGATGTTCTTATACCCTGAATTAGATCACATGATTACCTGGCCATTAATCCTTAGTGGTATTAATCAAAATAAATGAACATATGAAGCAACATTAGAGAATCATTTCAGTTATCTCACAATTCCTTACAGGGTAATAATCAGAGGTGAAATTTTATATTTTTATCACAGTTTGTACGGCAAGTGCAAGTAAATTATAATCCCTATTCATTCCCTGTCACGGACGGCACCCTAAATCCTGAACCAGTGCTAAGCACCCTGTTCTCGGCTCTTGCTACCGCCTTTAACAGCCGCTTTCATCATGGGAGGAGCCCTCGGCTAATTGGATGCCGCCAGGTCTTATTAAGAGAGTTGCCAAGTGAAGGGTTCTGGACAAGCAAAGGGGCACGCCGGTAAAGCAGAAGTCTTTTGGGCAGAAGGTGCAGTACAAGGTGTAGACAGAAAGTGAAGTCAGATCAGGCCGGGTCTGGGCAGGCAGAGTACAAGCAGAGTCAGACAGGCAAGGGTCAAACCAGGAGATCAATCAAGAGGGATACGGATAAAGAAGAGTCGGTTACCAGGCAGGGTCAGGATTACAGAGATCAGAATCGTCAAAACAGGCAGGGGTCACAACAGGAATCAGATAACAATCAGAATAATAGGCTCAGAAGCACCAGGAACTACAAAATATGATCCTATAACGGGCAAGGAAAAATAAATTTTGTGGCTTTAAATACTTTTAAACTTTGCACCACTGCGTGCTGGTGTCATCACGCCAGCACGCATGTGCCAATAAATAAGGAAGTAGCGCACCTCGCGCGCCTTAAGAAACTGAACTTTTAGAGGAGCAGCAGCGTGGGGGGCATCCCTGCAGACCTCCTCCCACTAGACCACCAGGGTAAGTTATTACATTACCAAAGAATCAAGAGTACATAACTATTGGATCCAGGGTTCTCCTTGACTCAATAATTTATGTAGCTGATTAACCTTTCATTTCATTCTGTGTATCACTCTTTTAATATTAAAGCTTAATTGTGTGGGTGTGATTATAAACAAAAACTAAATGCAGTGGGTTGACTTATGTAAGCCCTTCTGATAGCAGACTTATTTCGTTAATAGGGTCCCTAACTTTATAGTACTATGTCAATACACATAATCCCATAAAGGCACTTTAACGCTTATGTAGTGTATAAAAATATCACATGTGAGGTGACTGCCCTTCTGTGTGGGTGATAATATATAGGACCGTTAAGCAGTCTGAACATTGCTGACTGGATAAACATCAACATATATTACATTTTCATGGAAGCAATGTCTGTTGTCCAATACATTAATCAGTTTATTACAAAAATGAGTAATCGTTTTGTAAGAAAGTGGAGAATTCTTAAATGGAAACACCCACAGCATTATATATCAAAATATTCCAGTTAGATCTAATTTTGTTTGGCATGTGTAGTTGACGTCAGTGGCTCTGCACACAAATAAATATTAAAATAAAACAAAATAGAAATATTAATTGAAAAAAAAGCTACATTGGCCCTAACACACTGGGATCCTAGGCAGGGCCACCATCAGGAGGACATCATGGGGATCATCCCAGGCCAGTTGGCTTCTAAGTGTTAAGGGGGTCCCAGTCATGCTGCCCTTTCTGGATTAGCTATGCCCCTCTTGAGTCACTGAAGTAGGAGATGAACCACCAAAGTAGGAGACAAACCACCGAAGTAAAAAGTAAACTCAGGACCTGAACCACTGAAGTAGGACCTGACCCAGGAGTTGAAGCAGAAGCTGACAGAAGGAGCCGAAGAAAGTAAGAAGACTTGAAAGGTAAGTTCCGCTGAGCACTAATCGTCTTTTTTTTAAAAGAAAAACCCTGCCCACCAATTTTTTTTTATCTTTATGGAGGGAACCTCGCTATCATTGGTTTTTTTTTTAGAAAAAAAGTTTTTTATGGGGTGCCCTGTCCATCAATGATTTTCTTATACTTGGGGGGCCTGGCCACCAATGGTTCCAATAATCCACCCCTGAACCCATTACATGTACAAAAAGCTTTTATATGAAGAAACTCGTTGAGAATGAATATCTCACATTTGCATGCACATTTCTAAAATTGCTAAACTTTTCATGAGTTGTTAGCACAGCTGGTGCAGCTTTCCTTTGCACTATTCAGCTTTAAAATATAATATACATTTGTCAATAATGATGCTTTTATCATTCAGTGTGTTACTATAGAACCCATTAACAGAAATTGCAAGATACACACAAACATATATTCCAATAATATGGAGAAAACCCAGTATCTGACCTGGTGCCCGGTGTTGCTGAACCCCATCTTCTTTCTCCATCATCTTCTTTCTCCATATTCTGTGCAGCGTGGGACGCCAAAGGATTCCTGCACCTGGCCAATGCATCTTCAGCAAAGTTCAGTAGTTCAGTTCATTAGCTACTTCAGTAACCTCAGTAAGGAAGCTCCATATTGGCGAATGCACAGTTGGAGCATTTCTCTGGTTCGCTACAAATGCGCATGCGCCGAAAGTGACGTAAATTTCCAAAAGCAGGAAGAAGACCCGAAGATTAACGAAGCAGATAAAATGAGCTTGGGTGCGCTGACTCTGCAACAAGAGGTAATTAGCATCTTTGGGGTATTTACTTGTGATAACTCCTGTGCAGGGGGGGTGGAAGGAGATGGGACTAAGGAGGGTAAGGGTTTTTATTAGAAAGGGGGTTTATTTCTCCTTTCCTTTAAGGCAATTTATTTACACACAGGGGTGACAATTTCAGGATACAAAACACAAAAAAATAAATCCTGCCCACTGGGCGCTATATTCACACATATGAAGAGTTCCCTTACTAAACTGGGCCCCTCATGTACTACCATCAAGAAAACATTTGTATTGGGGTCACCCCTGTATTTACGATTCTTCTGGGGGATTGCTCAGCCTCCTGGCTTTCCGCAGTCAGGCAGACCCTCTGTCTCTTGGTCTCGACTCTCTCCACACCTTGCAGTGGCAGGCAGCACCCCAGCTTCTCTGGGAGTTCCTCACACAGGCAGGTGTCCTTCCTGCTTTGTGCCCTGCTCTGAGAGACATTCCTTACAGCATCTCTAGAAATAAATACCTTTCCACAGGACAGTCTCTCTCTCAATCAATTTTAAAAATTTGGATTATTTTGATAGAATGGAGTCTGGGAGACGGAAAAATCCATAATTCTGAGCTTTCTGGGTTTCTGTATATATATCAAGAGGACCCGCACTCCTTGGTTAGTGAACCAAAAATATCTTTATTTATCAAACTTGTGCATCCTGATATATATATATCTGCCAGTAAACGCTCGCACTCTAATCCAGTTTTAAGATACTGTGGGCGCTAGGTCAAAATTCAAGCATGTAGCAATTAGACAGGGACCCGCACTCCAAAGTTCAGTGAAGAAAATTAATATTTATTCATACTTGTGCATCCAACGTTTCGGCCCATGCCTGGGCCTTTATCTGATAAAGGCCCAGGCATGGGCCAAAACGTTGGATGCACAAGTATGAATAAATATTAATTTTCTTCACTGAACATTGGAGTGTGGGTCCCTGTCTAATTGCTATATATATATATATATATATATATATATATATATATATATATATATATATATATATATATATATATATATATATATATAGAGTGTTAGCTCAGCAGGAGATTCTAGCATGGTAATGGTAGCATTTACAATGGTAAAAAAAGTAGAAGGCAAAAATGGCTACAAAACACTTGCAAAGAAATTTTTAAGTGTTCCTGCTGTATTTTTAGCACTCAACCTCCTAATTAAGAACTTAGTTTACCAAAACTGAGTAAAAAATGTTGAGTTACTTTGCAAACACTAGGGGAATACATGCATGCTTAATGATGAATAATGATGAAGGAAAACCCCCAAATGTAAACCCCAAACATTCTGTCTTATGTAAGTACAATGTTTATTCTCATTTTAATAAGGCCACTATGCTGTATGCTTTAATTGTATCACATTACATGGCACACAGCTTTAAAGGTTGCCAGGGACAAAATAATATTTCCAAAAGATGCACTTTTTTCACTAAACAAAAAGTGTTTAGCAAAACCCAATTAACTGAAGCAGACCAGGTAGACTTATTATTAAATTGTTGTAATGAATTGTCAATTAAAGAGAGCAGAGGTAATATTTCCAGAATGGAATATTATTTCATCATATGTTGACACTATACATTATTTAAGAAATGCATTTCTTGTTAATTGGTAAGCAAAGGATTATATATTTTTAATAAAGAACAAGAGGTTGAACACATACTCTTGCAAAGCATGCTTTTCCCAAATGCTGGTAGGGACCAACTTTTGAAGATCTCCTTAAAGGACAAGGAAAGTGTAAAATAGAATAAGGCTAGAAATGCTGTATTTTGTATACTAAACATAAGCATGAACTTACTGCACCACAAGCCTAATCAAACAAATGATTTCTGCATTCAAAGTTGGCTACAGAGGGCTGTCATCTTGTAACTTTGTTAAACATCTTTGCAAGACTAAGACTGTGCACATGCTCAGTGTGGTCTGGGCTGCTTAGGGATCGTCATAAACAAAGCTGCTTGAGTTCTGCATGGCTGGGAAGTAAGGCGGGGGCTCCCCCTGCTGTACATAAGTATGATTGTTTCCCTGCTCAGCAGTTAGGGACCGTCTGACAATTCCTATCCACAGCAGTAAATGAAGGGAGAATTTCACTGCATACAGTCAGGTTTCTTATAAAAACGGTACACATTTTTTAATCAAAGTACATTGGAGATAGGTTTCTTTTTCATTAAAGAAAGTAAAAATGGGATTTTATTTTTTTTCCTTTCCTTGTCCTTTAAAATGTACCTTTAGGGACAAATTAAATAGTGTTGATAAATGCACTTAAGATTAGTACCAAAATTGGGAGCTATTATCTAGGAATCAATGACACACTTTCCACTACACATGAGACAGGGTGCACTGGAGTTATTTCCAAAGATCTTTTACTTGCCACCTGAGAATTTTTCCTTATTTGTTCCACTCTCATAGAAAGGAATCAAAACACAATACCGTCAGTTGAAACCACATTCTGCTTAATATTTTTTTCCACGCAGTAAAATCCTTCTTAAATATACATAGCAATGCTGCCCTTATAAAATAGGCTTGGAAATTCAAGGATACTTAAATGCAAGTTGCTGGTAGGGATGTAGCGAACTGTTCGCCCGCGAACTAGTTCGCGCGAACTTCGACCGTTCGCGTCCGCCGAATGTTCACGAACGTTTGGGAACGTTTGCATTTTGAGTTCGCGTTCGATCGTTCGACCATTCGACCATTCGAATTCCTTCGACCGCTAAAAATCGAACGATTTCCATTCGTTCGAACGATTGTAAGCATTCGATCGAATGAAAAGCATTCGATCGAATGGCTTCGATCGTTCGATTCGAATGAAAATCCTTCGATCGAACGATTAAAATCCTTCGATCGTTCGAATCGAACGATTTTAGCGGGTGTTCGAAGTTCGCGAACTGTTCGCGAACGTTCGCATTTTTTGCCGGCGTTCGCGAACACCAAATCGGCAGTTCGCTACATCCCTAGTTGCTGGGCTACACTGATTGCATTTAATTTTTTTAAAATCATTTGCAAGGGTATTTATTTAACATCTGCAGATTTTCTGCTTGAATTTTCTAAATAAGATTTTCACATTTCTGTGGGCAACTTTATAGAAACAGAAAATAATTTTAACTTAATTTGGAGAAAGGTTGTAGGGGGGAGATCCAAATTTGCTTTCTTTTAGCTAATAATGCTGTCATAAATTCTGGTTTGAATGCAGTGTCTGCCCAAATGAGAGAAAATGTAGTTATAAACAATGTTTCAATGTTCCTTTAGGTTTTTAACATTTGTTAACGCAATTCCAAAGAAGTGGTTTTTTTTTTAAAACCTGAGGAACAGCAATTCCTGGCGCTGTACTTATATTAGGTATCAGTAGTAGCAAGGTGAGTCCTTATTCCCTATAGCAAGTTGACCAATCTCATTGGTTCTCACTCACAAGCTCCTCATCACAGTACACATTGATGATGCTCAACTGTTCCTTTTAGTTCTAGACTGAGATTCAAAGTGGGTTCTGGCTTTTCAAATACACCTAGGTCCAAACAACCCTTCCAAAGTCTCCTAAAAAACGCATTGAGAAGCCAGCCAGTCCTGGAGACTGAAAAACCTAAAAAACTGACTTCTGCTTTATTGTTTCAAGACTCAGAACTAGTAGTGCAGGGAATAGAAAGAGACAGGCAGATACTGCTTTCAATTGCAATTATATTTACAGTATTATACATTAGTATGTGAAAAGATACAGCCACAAATTCAAAGCCTTTAGCCAGCCTGCAGACAGACATTTTACTTTGAATGATAATTGCAATACAGCTAGAGTTGCCATCTGGCCGGTATTTAACCGGCCTAGCGGGTAAAATACCTGCCAAGGCCGGGGCCTGTATTACAAATTTACCGGCAATGCAGTTGCCGGTAATTTGTAATACCCTTTAAAAAAAGCCCCTGGCCTGCCCCCAATTCGCACACAACTTACCTTTTTTCCAGCGCTGTGGACATCTCTGCGATGTTGCTCCACCCCTTTTGTGGCACATCATGTAGCTCCGCCCCTTTTACATCACGGACCGCCCCTTTTTGTGCCCACCCCCCCCTGGCCGGTAATCTTTTTGAGTAAAGGTGGCAACCCTAAATACAGCGGCTGAGTTTTTTATAAAGGAGAAAAGAAAGAAAGTATCCCTGTCTTTTTGATCAGGAAAAACACACAAGTAAAATCATTATCACTATATCTTTTGATATTCAATTAAACCATTTGATTCTGTGATTCTATATATATTGGTTCCCCACTTAATAAGTAGTCCTACAAAGTGCAAGTGCTTGACTTGAGTACATTAACAAATTAACCTGAATTGAGGTTACTGAAAATTAATATTTTTTAAGTGATATATTAACAATCGTTAATACTAAATGAATTGTTTATGAATTACAAATTACAAAGCATACACAATATTTAATTAAAAATTTAATGGAGTCCTAGTTTCATTTTATTTAAGCAATATATCACTTCAAAAATATTAATTTTCAAAAGATATAGTGATAATTATTTTACTGGTGTGTTTTTCCTGATCAAAAAGACAGGGATACTTTCTATCTTTTCTCCTATATAAAAAACTCAAACACTGACAGAAGTCAGATCCCCTCTTTTTAATCAAATTTACATAACTGAAGATAGATCATTCCTTTTAATTGCAATACAGCAGCATAACTAGCCATGTCTAAGCCTCAGGGCATGTTCCAGAAAAAATTTCAAAGTACAGATTAAAACAGTGTAAACAGACAGTGGATTCATGTTATCTTGAGCCATTACTATGGGGGGGTTGTGGATGCACACCTGAGGCCAATTTCAAAAAGTATAAAGCCCTGTCTAAGTAATTCAAGTAAATATGCAAGTGCATGTAATTTTGAAACAGGGTTTTTTTGTTACAAAGTTATGATCATAATATTGATAAGCCACCATACCACGTCAAGGTAAAACCCCACATGGTGGTCCCTAACTTATTTATGGTGGCTTATCAATATTATGATCATAACTTTGTAACAAAAAAACCCTGTTTCAAAATTACATGCACTTGCATATTTACTTGAATCATTTAGACAGGGCTTTATACTTTTTGAAATTGGCCTCAGGTATGCATCCACAACCCCCCATAGTTTTGTATTTGCCGGAAGCTTTGGCTAAGCTCATGTGGTTATTGCACCCTCATACCCACTCCTTTATATTTTTGGTGGTCCCCCTCACTTGTTGTGCCTTGGTTTGTGCAATCGCTCTTTCTTAAAAGCCATAGATGCTAGCGGCATGGGAGGATCTAGCCGTGAAAAAACCAACGTCCCATTAGACACTTCTCTATGTACACACACACTTATTGTGTCATTCATTTAGTTCTCCTTTACACTCTTTCATTCTATGCTTACTTACATACATACTCCCAAATACACATACACTTTCCCTTATCACTACCATACACACCTCCACATTTCACTTACACATGTATACACACTATTGTGCAACTGCACATATCACTCTACTTTGTTTTTAATTACAACACCTGACTTCTACTTTTCTAAAATGGGCGTTGGTTAAGGCAGTCTCTCCCTCTTAAAAGCCGCTCAGCAGTTGGCGGGGGAGGATTTAGCACAGAGTTTGAAACCAAAGCACAGGAGATGTTTACATAAAGAATTGGTACTACATAGAGGTAATATTCCTGTTTTGCTATGACTAAAGATAAATAAGTTAGGGACCACCATGTGGGGTTTTACCTTGACGTGGTATGGTGGCTTATCAATATTATGATCATAACTTTGTAACAAAAAAACCCTGTTTCAAAATTACATGCACTTGCATATTTACTTGAATTACTTAGACAGGGCTTTATACTTTTTGAAATTGGCCTCAGGTGTGCATCCACAACCCCCCATAGTTATCTTGAGCCATTATACACTGAATATATCAAAATTACGGGGGAAACTTGTAAAGCGGAATTTACCTTCCCCGTCTAGTCTAAGATTGTCTCCCCTCCAGCTGCATCCCACGAGAACTCTGCAGGTTTGTAGTTCCCAATTCAGGACAACACCAATTCAGTTTAGCGCATGGGCGCTCTGCTGGAGTAAATCAGAGCTCTGAAGAAGTGCAGTTTGTGTGGGCACAAAATGCGTAGGCTTTGTTGCACTGTCATTGCCACCTTTTCGCACTGTTTGCCACAATAAAGCCAATTTTTGGATGAAGAGTTAAGTGTCTCTGATGTTACTCCGGCAGAGCGCCCATGCGCTGAACTGAATTGGCGTTATTATACACTGAATAGCCTTATTCACAAGCTCACTACTATACACAACACACGAGAAATTGGAAGGTAGAATATTTTAGACAGTAGATGGGAGTGGGACATAGAATAAGTAGGGGAGAGCATAAAATATCTGATAACAGCAAAAGGAAAGAGTGGAGGGTGAGGGAGGCTGAATATAACAGTTTGGTATGGTTTGTATAAGGTTTACCTAGCAACACCAGCAAAAATTCAAATGAGAAAGGGTACCTTTTTAAATTAAAACATTCTAAATAAGAAAAGTGCGTGTTAGATCAGTTTTTTGAGAATTGTGCCATATATCGACATAGGAATAGATTATAATATAACACACACTGCGTTTGTCATATTGACTGTGATTCTGGGCAGAAAGCATCATCTTTCACACCAAAGTCCCATCCGTGCTTTGTGGATTTTCAGCTTTCACAGATAATGCCAAGGATTCACAAGGGATTACGATTAAAGTGTAATCGATATCAAAGGGTGTTTAGAGGACACATAAAAGTGATGCTGTGATCAAAGAGGGTTTTGCAAGCAAAGGCTGTTTGACAGATAAAATATATACATATATATGCTACACACTGAACTCTTTATGTGCTTATATTTTACATGGCTTTCTATAGACTCCACTACTAAATTGAGTGGCACCTTGGGGAACAATGGGGGAGGGCTTTCATGATTTTATTGGCTTTTCTACATTTAACCCTGCATGATAAATTATGTTGTCAGGAGTCACTGTATATTTTTATAATGTTGGATGGTAGAACAAATCTAAGTGAAAACACACACCGCTGGGGTTGGGGTTCTACTGGCAGAGATATGCACCCCACTAGCCACAACGGGCCCTGTAACTACTGACTTTCCTTGGACTGCTCTTGTGTCAGCCCAGGCCAGCAGCAAGTGTATTGCCATACCAACTACAGAAAGATGGGTAGGGGGTAACAGCCATTGAGATGCAAGGAACAATGTGCCCTTTATATAAATAATAAACATTTTCTGATTGCTTGACATTTAAACAAATTAATGTGCATTTGACAAATTGTAGATATTTTGTGAATATATATATATATATATATATGTGTAGAGATCCTGAGGTTTAGGTATGGTTTTACTGAGGCAGTTTCCCCTGTATTTGAACAGCTAAGTGGTCCTTTTATTCATCCAGGCAGCTGTGTGCCTTTTCCTCGGTCTATTGTAATTTGATATACTTCAAGGTTTGCCAAGTAGGTGGCAGTGTTTAAAGGGCAGAACACACACGTGCTATGGGCTCTTCCTAGATCCCACCTTGAGGGGAGGTGGGTCTGGACAGTGTCAGGCCCCATGTTAGGGAAAGTTTATTTAGTGGAAGGAGTTTATGTTATAGTCGCTTTAGGAACGAAAGATAGTGGGAGATATACTATCTGACTGCTATGAGCTATATCATCTGCCATTGCCCACTAAAGAAGTTAAAGGGGACCTAAAAAATAATCCCAAATCCAGTTTTATGATGTTAGTCAAGAAAAATAAACTTCACTTACACTATATACATGATTTCAAGCTACTGTCTTTTAGTCTTTCAAATCACAATCACGTCAGGCAGGCAGCAGCCATTTTGTGGACACTATTATTAAGACAGACTAAAATATTGCCAAATCATGGCAAAATCTTGTTTATGCACTAAAATGGGGAACCTGATTCCCATGCCTGTGCACTGGCTGCAAAATGAATGTAAGGAGTGCAGTGACATCTAGTAAATGCAGAATGGAAAGTGAAAGTAAATGCCTGCCTGCCTCTCTGTATAATTAGTAGTGATGGGCGAATTTGCTCTGTTCTTGGTTTCAGAACACTTCACACGTCCATTCATGCAACTCTCACAAGTAACATCTGTTTCTAGGAGTTGCATGACACATTGGATAATCCTATCACAGTAACTACACAGAATTTACACCTCTGTGAATTTCTTCAGATGTCACCTCTCTGAAGAGTTACAATGGGCCATTGTGATTGGATTAGTGGAAGAGTTTATATGCCGAGAATTTCCCACACAAGTCAGTTGAACTGAAGAAGCTGCTGGAATGAGTAGTGAAACGTTTTCATTGATTACTCAGCAAGTCTAGTTGTTTTTAGATTTACCTATATTAGATATTGAGAAGGAAAAACAGCAGCCTGCCAGAAAGCATTTCTCTCCTAAAGTGCAGGCACAAGTCACATGACTTGGGGCAGCTGGGAAATTGACAAAATGTCTAGCCCCATGTCAGATTTCAAAATTGAATATAAAAAAATCTGTTTGCTCTTTTGAGAAACTGATTTCAGTGCAGAATTTTGCTGGAGTAGCACTGTTAACAGATTACCTGTTAACTGTGTTTTGAAAAAAACATGTTTTCCAACGACAGGATCCCTTTAACATACGAGGCCACAGTCCTGGTTACCCTGTCCTGCCTACAACTTTGTGGTGTCCCAGATTAAACAAATACTAGGCAGTTAGCTTACGCGACATCTCCACCTTCTATCCAATTTTTTCCAATTTTCTCTACTATTCTAAGGATTTTAGCCGTTTGGTTTTTAACTCACTTTCATACATGACTATTTGATATATTTAATGAATTAATCTACTATTTGAGTAACTTCAAGCACAATCACTTATTTATTGCACTAGCACTTTATAATTGTATGAATTGTACTCAAAAATCTGTGAATGAACTCTACAGATAGGTGATTTATTTACTTATTGATTCATTTATTTCTTTGAACAACACATGAATTTATACTGTAATTTATAAACTTTGCACACATCTGTCTATTCATAACTGGGTATTTTTTTTATTAACCGATTAACACTTGCTGTATTTTTTTAAAAATTCATGAGGCATTAATTCAGAGATCAATTAATTGATGGTATATTTAATTATTAAATGCACTATAAACGGGTACCTATACCAATAGTTACCTTATTCCAATTTGTGTCTAGCAAGATTTCTTCATATATATGCTGCTTGAATTTTTTGCTTTTGGTTGCAGGCGGTGGTTCCTTTTCTCATATTTATTTTAATTGATTTATTCTGACCATTGTCAGACCTCTGCTACAACTATCAGAACTACTTGTCTATTAGGTGGTATTTTAGGGGATCCATTTTTCTTGTTCTCAGAATGTGCAGTGTTCCCAATGCATTTGTGTGTTTGGATATACAGGCGAGTATAAGGATTTTGAGTTTTATTCATGTTTTATTATTCTGAAGAGATGCGTGTGTGTGTGTCTGGTAAATATATCCCCATTAACTTTGCTTTACCCTAAAGATTGTGCCCAAAGGGCATATAAGGAAGGAAGGGAGTAAATTCCCACTTCCTGGCTTATAGTATGACTCATCGCTATCCCAGGTTTGCTTTAATACAGTGAGCTGTAAGATATGATTCTTGAGCCATGTGGCTTCAGGGGACTCTGTCAGAGGCTTTAGTGTTACCCGACCCTCTCTTAAGTGGATTTGAGCCTCCCATGAAGCCATCATTAGTCAGGACTAGTAAGGGGTACCTAGATCCTATAATAGTCACTCTAGGAGAGAAAGCCAGATTACGGCTACCTATATTGAGCAGCTTTGGGCTCCATCGATGAGTGATGGAAGGGACTAGATCCCAAGGACATTGTGACCTATTTAGGGAACCAGAGACAGGGCAAGCAGGACTGAGATGGATCCCCTGGGTATCCCATAAGAAGTGTCCTCAGAGCAAACAGGAGAAACTCTGGGTATATGGATATTTCCCTCCCAAGTGCTATTAGAGGGAAGAGATCTGCTATTGGTCAGCATTGTGTGCATTGATTCTGCAATATATAGTGAATAAAGTACCCCCTCTTGTAAAACATAAGGATATTATAAGTTACCGAGGAGTTTCATGACCATATAAAAACACGAGGCTGAAGTTCCAGGTCATGGAACTACTGATACCCCTTACACTCCTTACACTCAGCAAGTCTTTCACTGGATAAACATGAAGCTTCCGTGTATCAGTAACAAACCAGCATCTTATAATGGCGTGTAAAGTGCATTGCCATGTCTTCATTCACAGACTTGTCAGACATATCCATTCATGTTCTTTTTTCTTTTTCTCTTTTACTTTTTTGCTTTTCAGCTGCTGAATTTACTTTTAGGTGATGCTGACAATTGTTCATCTTTTATCATTGATCGTTCTACTGGGTAATGATCGCGAAAAGCTGCTGTCTGTCTATATATAGTATATTAAAGTATGTGCTTGATACCCTGACTTTCCTCCTGTAGATTCCCAAATTTCCATAGATAGTCAGAAAGGCCTGGTCATTTAAAAGCATTTGCAACATATCCTATAGGCAGGTGCCCCGCGAATTGTTAAGCAGTAATTAGTAGACCAGCAGTTGTTAAAAATAAACAAAGTTATTTTTATTCTTTCAACACAACATGTGAATCCAATTTAACACAATTCTTCAGTCATTCAATATATGGCCACTCTATCCAGGAACCTCCTTTTTACTTACCGGATTTCTTCAGGTATTACCTCTTAAAGTGGACCCGTCACCCAGACACAAAAAGCTGTATAATAGAAGTCCTTTTCAAATTAAACATGAAATCCAATTTCTATTTTTTATTAAAGCATTCATAGCTGTTGTAAGCTCATTTAAACATCTCAGGATTATGAATATTTTTTGGGGGTGATGGGTCCCCTTTAATACCAATGGGCAGCTCCTGTTCCACCGCTGTCAATGGGATCTCACTATCCCACCTGCCCTCAGCAACCCGACGCTCCTCACTGGTGTCCCCTTGCCATTCCGGACAGGACTTTTCATTATGGTCACAGTCCCATAACCCTCTCTTTCACTATCCTGTTTCCTATCACTACATCCCTGACTGGTAGAGGATCTACAGAAAGGCTAGTTCCACTTACTCCTGGTTGGGGCTCGTAACTGCTTGCTATCTTTTTCCTAACTGTCTTGTACACCTAGTGCACCCTATAACATAAATCTCCTAACTCTCCTAACAAAGATGTTCTTCACTGGACCAAGCCCACCTACGAACTGTCACACCCGCGGTTTCTTGCCCCTATTTATACTGTTTTTCTTCCCATTAGTGCTAGTGGCCAGGGTAAAATTTACATCATTACATAATTAATAGACTCTACTGCCCTCTTGTGGCCAAACCCTGTAAACATACTTTTATAACATTACAATTTTCAACATTTAAAACCCATATACACACATAACCGGCATTTTCACATTTACACGGTCATACACTACACTGTTCACATGACATCATTTTTACCCACCTTATAAGCCAATAGCAGTAAACATCCCGGCTCGGTTTATTTTTGGTGGGGGACTTAAATTTGTTTTACCTTATTAGACCCCTTTGTGTTATTACCATTTCCTACATGTCTCATTAAGCCAAACTTTCGGGTGCATTTCAGCACTATCAACAGTGCATTCTTGTATTGTATTGTATTGTATTGTATTGTATTGTATTGCTACTGTACCTTGACAAGAATGCACTTTTGCATATAGTCCAAAATACAAGCTAAAATATGCTTGCTGTTTTTTTGCCAGGAATATGTGGATCCCCTAATATCCTAAAACTTACATCAATGATAGAAAATCCCAGAACTCTCAACTGCAAGAGAGCAACAAAAGTATATGGTGTAGTATTTAGTGCTTCAACTATACACCATGTACTATATGGGGCACATTTACTTAGGGTCGAATATCGAGGGTTAATTAACCCTCGATATTCGACTGTCGAAGTTAAATCCTTCGACTTCGAATATCGAAGTTGAAGGATTTAGCGCAATTCGTTCGATCGAATTATAACCCATCGATCAAACGATTTTCCTTCGATCAGAAATTTGTTAGAAAGCCTATGGGGACCTTCCCCATAGGCTAACATTGATGTTCGGTAGGTTTTAGTTGGCGAAGTAGGGGGTCGAAGTTTTTTTTAAAGAGACAGTACTTCGACTATCGAATGGTCGAACAATTTTTAGTTCGATTTGTTCGATTCGAAGTCGTAGTCGAAGGTCGAAGTAGCCAAAAAAAACGTTCGAAATTCAAAGTATTTTTTCTTCTATTCATTCACTCGAGCTAAGTGTGAGTTGGGAAAACAGGTGCACAAAAATGATTCCCAATTGTCCCAGGGGACTGCAAGGGTTAAAAAAATATTTAATCAAGTAGACCACAACCCAAATCTAAATAAATAATTATATTTTTAACGCTTGAAAATAGACGTGTTTTGCATTTTTGAGCACTTCCCTGCTGTTATATTTTTAGTGAGTTTCATAGTGAAGAGATCAGCGGAATATTGTGGGTGGAAAGAGAGATTCTGATACTCTAATACCCAAGCAGGGGGTCTGTGAGTACCCATATAAATAAGATTCATGGATTTGGGTTGCGGTTTACTCACATACGTATTAGTTCAAACTCGAAATACTACACTATATACTTCTGTTGCTTTCTTGCAGCTGAGAGCACTGGGATTTTCTATCAAAGGCATTGCTCCTTATAGTGTGTGAACAGTTTTTATTAACTGGCATCTCTCAACCTGGTCTATGGTGTATAATGCAGTTACAGAAGCCTGGTGTTCTTTAACATAAAAGTATTAAATCAGTAGATATAATTAGAATTGTAAGCAGCAATTTGTGACAAACATAGCTATGGTGCTGAGTGTATATAGTCACTGCCACTATGTTCTCCATGGGACTATCCATTTTCAGACTTGTGCAGAACATATACTTTTTTACTATAAACTTTATTAGAAAGGGAGAATTGGTTCCTTTATACATGTAGAGTAAGGGTTATTATAAAGTGGGTACTAAAAGCAGCCTGCTCAGCCCCTCCAGACTAAATCAGCAGCTTATTGGCATGAGTATGGGAGCCAACTGATATATGGCTAATATTTAAAAATTCCATTGGACGAGGAAACATTGGCATATTGATGTGTTCCTCCTACAACAGGCCTCATTGTATGATCTGATCATTGGCCCCAGTGTCAAAGATCGGATCAGTCCGATTTGGTCCTGTGTGGTGGCGGCAAAATTAGACCCAGATCCACTTGTTTGGTGAGGAGGTCTCAGTGCATTGACACCTTATGTTAAACATTTCACTTTGTTACAGTTAAACAGCCACTAGATGGCTGCACGTGAACACGCAACCGTCCCATATTTTAATCTGTACTTAATGATAAAAGTGGAAAAAAATATATGTCTATGAAGATTCTCATTTATCCAGGTCATGATAAACAGTATCTAGTAGAATTAAGTCAAAGGCAACTGGACATTTAGAGTTTTTCTTGAAAACGTTTCACCAATCATCCGAGTGGCTCCAAGTTCAACTGAAGAAGCCACTCAGATGAGTGGTGAAATGTTTAAAAGAAAATAAAACTCTTAAAGGGGTTATTTGAGTTGGAATGCAAAAAACTATTTTTTTACAATAAAATCTGAATTTTTTGGGGGGGAAAAAAACCTAGACGTTTTCTAGATTATTTAAACCCTGAGGATCGAAAAAGTCAACTTCAGACCTGCTGAGGTTGTATATGAAGAGGTCCCTATCCTATTTGGAAGTTGCTGGGGTCTGTGCTGGATTTAGCCTGAAAATCTGACTATTTCGGGCATGTTGGGCAAAAATCTAGCAAAACAATCTAGCAATTTGGGGGGGGAAAACGCACAATTCAGATTTTCACTCGATTTTTTCTCGATCCGATTAAATTGTGTTTTTTTTAAATAATAAATAAGGTCTGATCGTGAATTATGGTTTGGTCTGACTTTTTTTTTTATTTAAATACTATGAAAAATTGGGATTTTGAAAAATAAGGCCCTATAGGTAAAACTCCAGTTACCTATGCAGTTTTTATCTGTTATATTTTTCTTGTTTGGATTCTCTGGTTATTAACCTCTTAATGTGTTTCTACATCTGCATGAAGCCAGTGTGTATTCCTGCTCTCTCTGCATCTCTTTGCTTCAGTGCCTTGCACCATTTACTTTGGTCACATTCAGAAATTA
Source organism: Xenopus laevis (assembly GCF_017654675.1). Classification (NCBI taxonomy): domain Eukaryota; kingdom Metazoa; phylum Chordata; class Amphibia; order Anura; family Pipidae; genus Xenopus; species Xenopus laevis. Next base: position 104,907,410 of record NC_054376.1, read on the forward strand.
AAGTGGTTCCCTTCGTCTTTCTGCATTCTAGCACCTCTTCTATATGTTGAGATAAAAGCTAGCATATGCAACTGCACTCTCCTTTACTATTCTCTTTTCTTTGCACAGATACGTCATTGATTAACAAAAATCACACGTAAGTGTCTGACCCCAATTTTTGATATGAACATTACAGGAGCAATAACAGGGATCATTTTTTAACAATTACCTTTGATCAGTCTACTACTACTACTACAGGTAGAATAACCTAGGTAAATCTAACTGCCTGCTGTGGGTTACTGGACTAAGGCAGTTTTGCCTGCAGTTACCGAATTAGCTCTTTTAACCCTTATTAGTACATTCTAATAAAGGATTAAGTTCAATTGGATGCGTCATGTGTTCTCATGGTACTCGCCCAGCTGTAGCAGTTCTACTCTTGCAGACAAGGATATGTTAGCAGCTACTAGAATTCAGTGATGGTGGGATGAATAATGAGGCAGGAAGCAGACATGGAGCTTTCGCAATAAGTCACAAACACAACGGAGTAAGCTTTCACTTCATTTGCAAGCCGTAACCTGTGGCAAAGTCTCTTCTTTTTTTGTCTTTGCCTCCTCTCTGCTGGGCCTGTTGCTTTTGACAACACATGATTTGAGGTAAGAACTTTTATTTTTAATTCAGCCTCATAATATCTCATCATAAGTTAGGTTGAAAAAAGACACATGTCCATCAAGTTAAGCCTTTAAGTCTATAAATAACCTGCCTAACTGCTAGTGTATTCAGATGAAGACAAAAAAAACCAAAGTCTCTTATCAAAAATTCCTTCCAGGCTCCAAGATGGCAATCGGACCAGTCCCTGGATTAAAGGGGTTGATCACCTTTAAATTAACTTTGAGAATGATGTAGACAGTGATATTCTTAGAAAATTTACAATTGATTTTCTTGTTTTATTATTTGTGGTCTTTGAGTTTTTTAGCTTTTTACTCATCAGCTCTCCAGGTTGCAATTTCAGTAATCTGGTTGCTATGGTCCAAATTACCTTAGTGACCATATATTTATTTGAATAAGAGATTGAAATATGAATAGAAGAGGGCATGAATAGAAAGATGAAAAGTAGCAATGACAATTCATTTGTAGCCTTGTAGAGTGTTTTCTAATTTAGATGGGGTCAGTGAACCCCATTGGAAAGCTGGAAAGAGTCTGAAGAAGAACACAAATAATTCATAGCTATAAAAAATAAATAATGAAGACCAATTGAAAAGCTGCTTAGGATAAGCCATTGTATAACATACTAAAAGTTAACTTAAAGGTGAACCACCCCTTTAACTTGTCTTTAGAGCCATTTTCAATAACCATGTTTTTTATCACTTGGTCAAAAGCCATCCAATCCCTTCTTGTATCTATCTGAACCCTGGTGCTAAGGTTCGGCATGTGGTGGAACGAGTGGACAGATTATTTGGAGGGGCTGGGGATGACCCAGTGGGCTTGGTACACATAGGTACCAATAAAAAAGTTAGAGGAGGTGGTGAAGTCCTCAAGAACTTTAAAAAACTAGGAGTAAAGTTGAGGGCGAAGACTTCCAAGGTAATTTTCTCAGAACTATTATCTGTGCCACGAGCAACGCTAAGCAGACAGTGGGAGCTTAGGGAGATTAATGCATGGCTGAGAAATTGGTGTAGGGAGGAGGGTTTGGGTTTTTGGAGAACTGGGATGATTTCTCAATCAGCTACAGGCTCTTTGCTAGGGATGGGCTGCACCTCAGTGATGATGGTGCAGCTGTTTTGGGGGAGAAGATGGCTAGAGGGTTGGAAAAGATTTTAAACTAGGCATGGGGGGAGGATTCAGTAAAGGATTCTGTGGAAGACAGGTTAGATGAGATAGTGGGAAAAGGAAGGGAAAATGGGGGAGGAGATTTGGTTGGGGGTACTGTTAAGGATAGGGAGGACCACATGTCATATGTTCAATATGGTACCAGTATTAAATGTATGTTTACAAATGCAAGAAGTCTGACTGGTAAAATGGGAGAGCTGGAGGTGCTGGTGCTGGAGGGAAAATATGATGTGATTGGTGTGACCGAAACATGGCTGAATGAGTCGCATGACTGGGCAGTTAATATCAGCGGCTATTCTTTGTTTTGGAGGGACAGAGGCAATAGAAAAGGGAGAGGGGTATGGCTGTTTGTTAAGCAGGATTTAAAAGCTAATATAAAGGACGAGGTGATGTTAGAAAATGAGGGGGCAGAAGTCTTATGGGTGGAGCTCTTCACCGATTGCAAAGAGTCCAGCAAATTAAGTGTAGGAGTATTCTATAGATCCCCTAATGAAAGTGAAGAGGAAGAGGCTAAGCTCCTGATGCAAATAGAAAAAGTCTGCTAGTTTGAGTAAAGTAATGATAATGGGGGATTTTAATTGCCCAGATATTGACTGGAGCAACAGTACTGCCAGATCAGTTAATGGGAACAGGTGTATCAACTTCTTGCATGACAATTTTTTGGCACAGATTGTTGAGGAGCCTACCAGAAAAAATGCTTTACCGGATCCAATGATCTCTAATGACCCAGAAGGTATAGCGAATGTGCAAGTAATTGAACCCCTAGGTAATAGTGATCATAATGTAATATCATTTAATGTCTGGTGCAAAAAACAAATATACACTGGGGCAAGAACCATGAATTTCAGAAAAGCTAATTTTAGTGCCTTAAGGGCTGCCCTTCAGAGCATGGATTGGGGCATTATGTTTTCAGCTAAAATTACAGAACAGAAATGTGGTTTGTCATTTAAAATTATATTAAATCATTACTGTTCTCAATTTATTCCCATAAGAAGTAAACATAGAAGCTCTAAGAATCACCCTATGTGACTTAATATAGAAGTAAAGTTAATAGGAAAGAAGAGAAAGGCATTTAAAAACTACAAATCTATTGAGACAAAAGCTGCATTTAATGAATATAAACACTATAATAAATGTTGTAAAACAGCAAATCGGAAGACAAAGAAATGAGGAGCGCATTGTGGCGGAAGCTAAGACTAACTCCAAAAAGTATATTAAAAAGTATATTAATAGTATATTAATAGTAAAAAGATGCAGGTTGGGAGTGTTGCTCCTTTAAATAATGGTACCAGTATGGTTGTAACAGATACAGAAAAGGCAAATGTGCTAAATCAGTTCTTTTCTTCAGTGTATACAATAGAGAAGTCTGAGTTCCCAGGCTCACTTCATAGCTGCTCAATCTAGGCTGACTCAGGATATTATTAATACAAATTAATGTAAACAAGGCACCAGGGCCAGATAGAATACCACCATGGGTTCTAAAAGAGCTTTGTTCGGTTTTATACCGGCCCCTAATTCTGATTTTCTCTGATTCATCTGGTATGGTAACTTTTGATTGGAGAAAAGCTGATGTCATTCCAATAATTAAAAAAGGATTATGATCTCAGCCTGGCAATTATAGGCCAGTAAGTCTGACATCTGTGGTGGGCAAATTATTTAAAGTCTTGTTAAGGGATCACATTCAAAATCTTGTCCTAGTGAATGGCTTTATGAGCAGCAATCAGCATGACTTTATGAAGGATAGGTCATGTAATAAAAATTGATTGCTTTTTGTGATGAGGTAAGTAAGATGCTGGACAGTGGGTAGCAGTAGATGTGATCTATTTGGATTTTGCTAAGGCGTTTAATACTGTGTCCCACAAATGAATCCTGCAAATCTATGCCCCTTTTAATACAGCTCAAGACTTTATTTGCCCTTGATGCTGCTGTCTGGCATTGCTTGCTTCAGCCAAGTTTATCATCTACAATGACTCCAAGGTCCTTTTCCATAATGGCTTTGCCTAGTGCAGTCCTATTAAGGGAATAAGTTGCTTGGATATTTTTACATCCCAGGTGCATGACCTTACATTTATCAACATTGAATCTCATTTGCCACGTAGCTGCCCAGATTGCCAGTTTGTCAAGATCCTGTTGCAAGGATGCCACATCCTGGATGGAATGAATTGGGTTGCATAGTTTTGTGTCATCTGCAAACACTGATGATACTGAATCATCCTTCCGAGTCCTACCCGAAGGCATGGGCTCCGTTGCCCAAGTGTCCCAGCGAACAGCTTGAACGGATGGGTCCCCCTTCGCTGAAGCTATGGAGGGGCTCACCAACCTGCCCCCCCGAAGGGGTTTGGGGTCATTTGGACTCCCCTTCGCCGAAGCTAGGGGGAGTCCCGTCTACCCTGAGTTCTGCTGAAGCTTCCACCAGGGCGTGTCATGGCCTGGGGTCCAGCCAAAGGACTATGACCCCATCCAGGGTGCTCAAACCAAACACAAAAAAGGTGCTGGAGTGTGCGGTGCAAGGCCATTGATTGCCTTTAGTAAGGCTCCAGCTGGCAGCCGGAAAAAGAAAAAACTTCCCACCCGCCTAATCTGATATATTACTTACAATACCCTCCCCTTAGTCATAAATGAACAAGTTAATAAAAGTGGACCCAATGCAGAACCCTCTGGGACAGTAGTGTAACTATAGGGCACCAACCCTACAAATTAAAATCCCCCATTACTTGCTCCAAACTAGCAGGCTTTTCCATTTGCAACAGGAGTTTAGCCGCTTCCTCTTTACTTACATAAGGGGGTCTATAGCATACTTCTACAATTAATATTGGCAAAAAGCTCTACTCATAAGGCTTCAGGCCCTCAATTTCCATCATCACTTCTTCCTTTATATTGGCTTTAAAAACTACTTAACAAACAGACATACCCCTCCTCCTTTTTGTTGCCTCTGTCCCTCTGAAACAAATTATACCCGCTGATATTAATTGCCCAGTCATGTTACTTATTCGGCCATGTTTCGGCCATGTTGCCCAAACACAATGCCTTTGCAGAAGATAAGAAAAAGTGGTTCTGCATCATAAATCTTTATTCGTCCATAGTTTAAAAAGAAGACAAGTTGTGCACGCTGCTTGACGCGTTTCGGGCGGGAAGCACCCTTAATCATAAGCATAAGGGAACTCTGGGGAAAATGGCACTATATATAGCCGAGGACAATAGTGACATCTGTTGGTGTATTCTCAAATTGAGGTTACATAGCCACAGAAAAAAGGGGCATATTATATTTAATTAGCCTACAGGGAGTATAAAGTGATATACACATAAGGTCATTCCAAATAGTGAAGTTAAAAATGAAAAGTTAGTAAAAAAAAACAGAACAAAGAGACAGCCAAATATATTCAAAACAATTGGATTGTGTTTATACAAAATAGGAGATATTGAATCTGGTATTTAAACCCTGGGGGCTACGTGTATTGAGGGTCAATATCCAATATGCCTCATGGGTGTTTACTATACATAGTAGGTCCCCCCTCTCAGGGGGCACATACTTTTTAAATAATTTTTACCCCTGAATCCGAATTACCCCGATTACTGCATGTACTAAAATGTCTGCCTATATGAAATTAATATCATGTTTCTCTATGGCTGACAAATGCTCCCTAATTCTATCTTTAAGAGGACGAATAGTACGTCAAACATATTGTTTTAAGCACGATTTACATTCCAATAAATACACATGGTTGCTGCAGCAGTTATTGTACATTTGATTTTTGTAAATTTTATCAGTAATGTTCAATTTGAAATTTGAACTAATTGTGATTACATTGCTTGTTTTGCAAGGATATCTCCCACATTTGTAGGTACCCCTAGTCTTCAGCCAGCTATCCGAGGAAGGTAAAGCTGGACTAGATGCTAAACTTGGGGATAATATCTTACCCAATGTAGGAGATCTCCTTGATACAAATTTTAAAGGATTGTTGGACAAAATTTCTTTTAGTATTGGATCATTATAAAGAATTGGGAGATTGGCAGATATCATTATATTCATTACTTTATTCTGTATTGTAATAAATTGGGGTATTACTATCTCCATCTTTTTTGCTATCATCTGACGTTATTCTGTTCTTTTGTTTAGTGCTTGAAATAAGACTGTTCCTATTACATGAACGTGCCTTGAGATAAGCCGATTCGACAATATCAGCAGGATAACCTCTGTCAGTCAATTTTAGTTGGAGAATATCTGATTGTTCATCGTATAATTAGATTGTTGAACAAATGCGTCTAAAACTAAGGAGCTAACTGAACGGGATGCTCATTTTGGTTTGTCAAGGGTAACAACTATCTGCTCTTAAAATAGTATTGACAGCAGTGGGTTTGGTTTCAATCCTGCCTGTGCGCAATTTACCCATTAGTGTGCTATCCAAGAATTCTATGGTTGCAGGATTTTGATTGAAACGATACATTTAAGGAATTGGTATTTAGATAATCCAAAAAAGTATTTCGTTTTTCTGAAGACCCAGACCAAATGAATATAAGATTGTTAATGTAGGGACCATACCAAATGATACAGTCGCTACAAGGATTTGTATCTCCAAATACGTGGGTGCGTTCCCACCAGCCCATGTAAAGATTAGCATAGGATGGTGAGAACGCAGCACCCATTGCTGCTCCACGTCTCTGGAGATAATATGACCCATCAAAATAAAAATAATTATGGATCAATAAGAATTCAAAAGCAAAAAGCAAATACATTTGTGTGAATAAATTTCTGAATTCTGTAACATACTGTCAAGACCGCCGGGAGCGCGAGGAGTCGCGTCCGCTCCCGGCGGCGAAGGATTCAAGATGGCGGCGCCCAGTCAACCCACGTGGGTTCCGACGCCGGCGCCGTGACGTCAGCGCGGCGCGACGGTCGCAGGCGCGCTGACGCTGGCGCAAGGGCGCCAAATTCAAACATAAAAGGACGCCTGAGACGCCAAGATGGTGCCCGAAAATAGGATTCTGTTCCCTGAGAGTTTCCTGGGTTCCCTTGCTGTTTTCCCTACTTATATCTGCCTGATTCCTTGTTGTGACCCTTTGCCTGGACCTGGACTTCGCTGATTCTCTGCCTGCTATTGACCCCCTGCCTGGACTTTGGACTTTGATTATATTCTGCCTGCCTTGTGACCTGTAGCCTGAACCCGATTACCCTTTCTGCTTAATCCCTGGATACCACGATCCTGATCCCTCCTGAGGGGCTTCCTCCTAGATCCGGACTACTCCCCAGAGGGGGCTCCCGGCTCCCTGACATTATTTTCGGGCCATGGATCCTTCTGAGGAAGCCACACCTCATGTCGGACGAGCGCTCCGCGGACTGGCATCCCGCATGGAGGACTACGAAAACCAGCAGGTTCGCATTGGGCAAGCACTCGATGTCCTGCTAGCTCAAGTGCCTTCTGAGCCTTCCACTGCTCCACCTACTGGAGATCCCCCCATGGCGGCAGCCCCTACGAACGCAAGCTACCCGACAGGTGAGCCTCGCATTCCACCTCCCCCTCGCTTCAGTGGGGACCCACAAGCCTGCAGGGGGTTTGCCACGCAATGCCAAATTCAATTTGAGTTCCAACCCACACAGTTTCCTAGTGAGCGTTCCAAGGTGGGGTATGTGATGTCTCGATTGGAAGGCAAGCCACTGGAGTGGGCAACGTCTCTTTGGGAGAAGAATTCCCCGCTGACTTTTGATGTTAAAGACTTTCTCCAAGCTTTTCGTTTAATCTTTGATGCTCCAGGTCGGGTTACGAACGCCCCTGCCCGTCTCTTGCAGCTCCGGCAGGGAAGCCGCAGTGTCAATGACTATGCTATAGACTTCCGAACACTGATGGCGGAGACTTCCTGGTGTGATGACGCTTACAAGGCTGTATACTACCAAGGCCTATCCATCCGCATCAAAGATGATCTCGTCTCCAGAGAGACTCCTGACACCCTGGAAGGGCTGATCGCTCTATCCATTAAAGTGGACACTCGTCTCAGAGAGCACCAGGTGGAGAGAGAGCGCAGCAGACGATTTTCTCCCTTGTTGGCCCCTCGCTTTCAAAGGCCGATTCTGCAAACACCCGCTGTTCCTGTGACTCATGTGTCGACGTCCCCCTTGGAGGAACCTATGCAAGTAGGAAAGACTCGCCTCTCCGAGCAGGAAAGACTCCGAAGACGTATGGCAGGTCTCTGTTTATACTGTGGTGGGCATTCCCATTTTGCCAACGCCTGTCCTGCCAAAGCCAAGAGTTTTGTACCCCGAGGTATGTCTCAGGTTTCTCATGTAGGGGGCATCACTCGAGGTCCTCAGGGAGAAGTATCAAGAAAGTTCACGCAGACTTCTTCTTCCTTTGCAGATTCACCTGGCAAGTAAGTCTATCTTCGAAAGGGCCTTCCTCGACTCCGGAGCGGATGGCAATTTCATGGATGCCTTTTTTGCCGAACGCATGAAGATTCCCCTGCTTCCATTATTCCTATTCACCCCTGCGAATTACCGCCATAGATGACAAACCCCTAGAGTTTGAATTCGTCACAAAGTTCACGGCGGAACTATCTGTACAAGTTGGGGCGCTGCATCAAGAAAAACTTCATTCTTCATCATCCCCTGTCCTTCTACTCCAGTAATATTGGGTCTTCCGTGGTTACGTCTGCATAACCCCACCATAGACTGGTCCACTGGGCAGATCTCTCGTTGGAGTTTATTTTGCCTGCAACATTGCCTTCCGTCAAAACCCCTCGAGAAGGTGAATGTCTCCTCTGCGGAATTAAAGACTTTGCCCTCCACTTACAAGGGATTTTCCGATGTGTTTTGTAAAAAGTCGGCAGAGTTCCTTCCCCCCACATCGCTCCTACGATTGTCCGGTTGAACTCCTGCCAGGAGCTATGCCCCCCAGAAGGGCGCACCTACCCTCTCTCTCCTGCAGAGACTACAGCTATGAAGGAGTACATCCAAGAAAATCTCCAGCGGGGGTTTATCCGCCCTTCTACCTCTCCTGCAGGGGCTGGGTTCTTCTTTGTGGAGAAGAAGGACGGAGGCCTTCGGCCTTGTATAGACTATCGGGGTCTGAATAAGATCACCGTGAAGAACAGGTACCCCCCTGCCCCTGATTGCCGAGCTCTTTGACCAGCTGAAAGGGGCAAAGATTTTCTCCAAGTTGGATCTCCGGGGGGCCTACAACCTCATTCGCATCCGGAGGGTGACGAATGGAAGACGGCATTCAACACTCGGGATGGGCACTATGAATATCTCGTTATGCCTTCGGCCCTATGCAATGCCCCTGCCGTCTTCCAGAGTTTGTTTAATGATGTGTTCCGAGATCTTCCTAGGAAGGTTCGTAGTCGTATACTTGGACGACATCCTGATCTTTTCCAAGGACCTTGAAAGTCATCGCTCCCAGGTGAAGGAGGTACTCTCTCGTCTGAGGAAGAACTCTCTCTTCGCCAAGTTGGAGAAGTGTGTCTTCGAGGTATCCAAGATCCCCTTCCTAGGATACATTATCTCTCCAGAGGGATTTGAGATGGACCCCGTGAAGGTGTCGGCCATCCAGGAGTGGCCTCTCCCACTGAGTACCAAGGCAATCCAGAGGTTCATCGGATTTGCTAATTATTATCGACAGTTCATCCGGGGGTTCTCTTCCCGCATTGCACCTATCCTGGCCCTCATCCGGAAAGGGGGTAAACCCAGCCTGTGGCCTCAATCCGCCATAGAAGCCTTTCAGTCCTTGAAAGAGGCCTTCACGTCCGCTCCTGTTCTCCGACATCCCAATCCTGCACTACCCTTCTGCATCGAAGTCGATGCTTCTGAAGTCGGAGCCGGAGCTATCCTGTCTCAGAGACACTCCACTGATGGAAAATTGCACCCCTGTGCGTTTTTCTCCAAGAAGTTCTCATCCGCAGAGCAGAACTATGATGTCGGAAATCGAGAACTCTTAGCAGTCAAGCTTGCCCTTGAAGAATGGCGTCACCTCCTGGAGGGCTCTGAAATTCCTGTCCAGATTTTCACAGATCACAAGAATCTGGAGTTTATACAGTCCCTCAGAGGCTAAATCCCAGACAAGCCAGGTGGGCCCTTTTCTTTTCCCGTTTTAACTTTGTTTTGACTTATCGCCCAGGTTCCAAGAATCTGAAAGCCGATGCCTTGTCTCGTAGCTTCACTCCGGTGGATCGTGACCCTGAGAGGCAGGAGCCAATCATTCCACCAGTCAAGATCATTGCCTCTCTGTATCCCCAATTTGCCGACCAGATTCTGGCTGGGCAGTCCTCGGCTCCTCAAGATACTCCGATTGGCATGGCCTTCGTCCCTCCAGAACTTCGCCTGGCCATCCTGCAACAAACCCACTGCTCCAGACAAGCTGGACATCCTGGTCCGGCCAAGACCCTTGAACTCTTGAGGCGCCTAGTCTGGTGGCCTGATATCCGCAAGGATGTAAAGGACTTTGTGGCTGCTTGTAATGTCTGTGCCACTTCTAAGCCTAGCCATTCCCGCCCCAGCGGGTTGTTACAGCCTTTGCCGGTTCCCTCTCGTTCCGTGGACGCACCTCTCTATGGACTTTATTGTCGAACTTCCTCCCTCCGGTGGGAATACTGTGATCTGGGTTGTCAATTGACCGCTTCAGCAAAATGGCCCCATTTCATCCCTTTGAAGAAGTTACCCTCTGCGGTGGAATTATCCCAACTCTTTATTAAGTACATCTTCCGCCTGCATGGTTTTCCGGTGGAGATCGTCTCCGACAGAGGCACCCAGTTTACCGCCAAGTTCTGGCGTTCTCTATGTAAAGACTTGGGAATAACACTTAAATTTTCATCTGCCTACCACCCGCAGACGAATGGGGCAGCTGAACGTGTGAACCAAGCCTTAGAACAGTTCCTGAGGAACCACGTGTCTCTTTGCCAGGACGATTGGTCTGACCTCCTCCGTGGCAGAGTTTGCTCATAATAATGCATGTCATTCCTCCACAGGAAGGTCTCCATTTATGGTGTGTATGGACAGCACCCTCAAGCCTTTCCTCAGGACTTCGTGTTGTCGGACGTCCCGGCTGCAGATGATCTGACAGCCCATATGCTTGCTATTTGGGCTGCAACCAAGTCTAATCTGGAGAAGTGTGCTCTAGTCCACAAGGCTTTCGCGGATCGCCGTAGAAGGCCCTCTCCTCCCTACAAGGTGGGTGATAATGTCTGGCTCTCTTCCAGGAATATTCGCTTGAAGGTGCCATCTCCCAAGTTGGGTCCGAAGTTCCTGGGTCCGTTCCCCATCTTGGAGATAATTAACCCCGTAGCCATCAGACTTCAACTCCCACCAGAGATGAGAATCCCCAACGTGTTCCACGTCTCCCTGGTGAAGCCCACCGTCTCCAACCGTTTCTCTGGTGTCCAATCTCCTCCTCCTGCTGTCTCTGTGGAGGGTCAACAAGAATTCGAGGTGGAGAGAATCCTTGATTCCAGAATCTCCAGAGGGTCCCTTCAGTACCTCATCCATTGGAAGGGCTTTGGCCCCGAAGAATGCTCTTGGGAGGGACATCGTGATGTGCATGCTCCTCGTTTGGTAAGAGACTTCCACTCCAAGTTTCCCCAGAAACCAAGTCCCGGTGGTCCTGAGGCCCCCCGTGAGGGGGGGGGTACTGTCAAGACCGCCGGGAGCGCGAGGAGTCGCGTCCGCTCCCGGCGGCGAAGGATTCAAGATGGCGGCGCCCAGTCAACCCACGTGGGTTCCGACGCCGGCGCCGTGACGTCAGCGCGGCGCGACGGTCGCAGGCGCGCTGACGCTGGCGCAAGGGCGCCAAATTCAAACATAAAAGGACGCCTGAGACGCCAAGATGGCGCCCGAAAATAGGATTCTGTTCCCTGAGAGTTTCCTGGGTTCCCTTGCTGTTTTCCCTACTTATATCTGCCTGATTCCTTGTTGTGACCCTTTGCCTGGACCTGGACTTCGCTGATTCTCTGCCTGCTATTGACCCCCTGCCTGGACTTTGGACTTTGATTATATTCTGCCTGCCTTGTGACCTGTAGCCTGAACCCGATTACCCTTTCTGCTTAATCCCTGGATACCACGATCCTGATCCCTCCTGAGGGGCTTCCTCCTAGATCCGGACTACTCCCCAGAGGGGGCTCCCGGCTCCCTGACACATACACATAATGGCCTCCAAACCTTTAGCATGTGGGATGTCAACCCAAATGGCAAGACCCTCATTAAAGGGATACTGTCATGGAAAAACATGTTTTTTCCAAAACACATCAGTTAATAGTGCTGCTCCAGCAGAATTCTGCACTAAAATCCATTTCTCAAAAGAGCAAACAGATTTTTTAGACATGGGGCTAGACATTTTGTCAGTTTCCCAGCTGCCCCAGTCATATGACTTGTGCCTGCACTTTAGGATGGAGTTACTTTCTGTCAGGCTGTTATTTCTCCTACTTAGTGTAACTGAATCAGTCTCAGTGGTACTTGGCTTTTACTATTGAGTGCTGTTCTTAGATCTTCCAGGGAGCTGTTATCTTGTGTTAGGGAGCTGCTATCTTGTTACCTTACTATTGTTCTGTTGTTTGGCTGCTGGGGGGGGGGCGATATCACTCCAACTTGCAGTACAGCAGTAAAGAGTGATTGAAGTTTATCAGAGCACAAGTCACATGACTGGAGGCAGGCTTGGATTTGTGAAAACCTAAAACACTGGGAATGCGCTGGAGATACAATAATTTTTAAAATTTGCTGTGCGCCAATCCCCATTGCTCCTGTCCCCCTGGAAGGGACAGGGGCGACGAACGGTAGTGGGCTTAGGGGCGCCAACTATGTAAATCCGGCCCTGACTGGAGGCAGCTGGGAAATTGACAATATGTCTAGCCCCATGTCAGATTTCAAAATTGAATATAACAAAATCTGTTCTTTTGAAAAATAGATTTCAGTGCAGAATTCTGCTGGAGCAGCACCAATAACTGATGCGTTTTGAAAAAAACATGTTTTCCCATGACAGTATCCCTTTAAGGGAACCAATGCTAGACACTATTGGTCTACTTTGGGGGTGTGATAAAGATTTATGAATTTTTGGGAAGGGATGGAAGATTGGAATAATGGGAAATTCCCAGAGTAAAAAAGACATATCTTTTATATCTACAACCCCCAAGGAAACACCAAATTTAACAAGGCTGGCAAGTTCTGATTGAAATTACAACGTAGGATTACTACTTACTTTAGTGTAGGTGTCAATGTCAGATAGTTGTCATGTGGCTTCAAGAATATAGTCAGTGGTGTTCATAACTACTACTGACCTACCTTTGTCCGCTTGGCGGATGGTGATATGTGTATTGTCATGAAGTTCTTTAAGAACTGTCCTGTCTGTTATGCAGAAGTTGGAGGACTCTCTGGGATTTCTATTTCTGTTTTTTATTAATGCCTTTGCACCCTTAGCAATCCTCTGTGCAAACTGTGCTCTAGGTTTCTACAAGTGAAAGAGGCAAGGAAAGGGTTACTTAGGCAGTTATTCTCATACTCCTGTAAAGTGATGACTCAGAGTTGGTCAGGCTGTAGGATGGAGCAAGGGGAAGTTTACTTGTGTGGTAAGTACTTACATCACTGGTAGCCAAGCCTGATCTGCACTAACTCTCTAAAGCCAATGTCACACTAAGGGTTTTCTCTCTAGGCAGAAAAATACTGGTGGACAAAATATCAATGACGCTCAATCACACACCATGCAGTACAGTCATTTCTATAGTGGCACCCAAGGGCTTGTGCCTAGAGCAGCAGATTTAGGATCTTAGATGCCAATATAGCTGCAGTCTGGTTTTACTGCAAGTAATAGGTTTTACTTGTGGCAATCTTAATGTTATGAAAACTATTTCTCAGGAGATACAGTATAAATGGGCATCAGTGGGTTAGATGGCCTCTTTTAACCTTCTTTTTTCTGACAAAAAGGAGTGATCTTTACTCAAACACATAAATAAATATGGAATGGCCCTAAAGGGCATTCACCAACAGCAAAAATTATATGTCATATGGTAGAGTCCTGCAGCGGGTCGGGTACCCGCGGGTTACTCGAAAAAACCTGCGTTACTCGGCAGGTCGCGGGTTTTCAGGTCGCGGGTCGGGCTGCGGGTCTTCTCAATAGCGATTACTCCTTTTTTCTGATCACACCTACTTCCAATGATGTCAGTTCCGGTTTACAACGACAGCACTTCCTGATTCTTGAAGGTCAGCGGGTCCGGTTTGCGGATAAGGTACTTTGTGTCGGGTCGGTTAGCTGGTCCAAGCGGGTAAGAATGCGAGTTGCAGGTCCGGTTTGCGGATTGCAGGTTGCGGGTTCCAAAAAATGGACTCTATCATATGGGTTAACTATAACCTTAGTTTTAAATTACTATATCTTATCTTTCAGATTTAGTCTAAATGCAACAGTAGTGCCCAAGTCCAAATGAAAGATAACTTATTCTTCCAAATCTATATTTTATGGGCTCATTTGGGGACCACGTGAGTTCCCACAGACAGATTCATATATTTTGTGTATATTCACCTAAAGGAATCAGAAACAAAAGACAGCTGATTTCAACTATGTTTCCTGAAAAAAGCACATATGTCCCCAGAATCACGGTACTATGAGTCAGTGATCAGTGTTTATTACTGCCCCAAGCCCAATTATGTGATAACATAGTTTATATATATATATTGTATATACAGCTGTTGGCATTCACTTTTTTTTTTACTTTGTGACACATCTCAGAGAAGCAGACTGCAGAACAAGGCACTTTTGAGGTTAACCTCACAGGTAGAAATACAGTAATCCTCTGAGTTTTGTTCAGCAGCCAAAAATATGCATTGTGGGATATTGTGGCATATAATATGTTCCTAAAGGGCAGTGAATGTCACAAGGTAAAATAAACCCTTATAACGCTGGTAACCACAGAAATTGGAAATGCTTTATACTTTTACTTTTATATGCTGCACATACAGTAGTTCGTGTATAGCCTTTGGCCATGTTGTAGTTTTTTTCCTTTTAATTCAGTTCATGACAGTCACAGGTTTCCTCTGAGCACATCTATGTTATCCCATGACCAGTTATTGGATGGTGGACATGCAGGGCATGTTAAAACTGTTTCCCACTCCAGGTTGAGGATATTGGTTCACCCCACATGCAGCAATGGTTCCAAGGGGGTCTTGCAGATGTTTTTGAAGTTTTGGGAGCATGTCAATTTAATAGAGAAGAGTGGATTAATACTATAGAGGAAGCTGACCTCATAGAGGGCCCAGGGAACCGGGGGGACCAGATCACAGGGTCTGCTTCCTCTTTAGCTTTACTAAAGCCCCCCTCCCATGCCACAATCTTACCTTCCCAGTGCAAGCAGGGGACGCAAGCAGGCAAGTGAGTGGGCAGGTTGAAAGTGGGCCAGGTAGGTGCTTTACTAGGTAGGTCACTTTAATCAGTGCATGCGAGCAAGCCATCAAGGGGCAGGGATGGGGGTTGCCGAGCTCCTCCAGTTTTTTTTTGGGGAGAGAGGCCATGCAACGTTAAGCCACTATTGGTGAGCCAAAACCATTTGCCACATGTCCCATGCATAATGATGTAACGTATAGCAGGTGGTCAGGACTTATCAAAGAAATTTGTCTTGGCAGTGCTGGAAAGCTTAAATAGTCTTTAAAAGTCTTAAATATTTACAGTTTACATTTACAATTTTATGGTTATTCACATTTTTAGACTGAAATCAGAGAGTCAACAACTGACAGTTAACACAAGGGTTGTTGGGGTCGCTGACACTATTATCTTCATATATCTACAAAACCACAAAAAAATTGAATAATAATGTAAAGTTAAATATTCTCAGAGGAGTAATTCAAACATCAATAAATCTTTTGGGTTCAGATCCTCTTTAAGGGGCCAACTGTTGATTGCATTAGAGGACATTATAGACAAATAGTAGATCTTTTTCAAATAAAATAGATCAGCGCATGGAGGCCACCCCTTTAGACTAGAAGAAAATAACTTTTTATTTGAAGCATTGTAGGTGGTTCTTCACAGTCAGGACAGTGAGGTTGTGGAATGCACTGCCGGGTGATGTTGTGATGGCTGATTCAGTTAATGCCTTTAAGAATGGCTTGGATGATTTCTTGGACAGACATAATATCCAAGGCTTTTGTGATACTAAAATCTATTAGATATGGGTTTAATATATAGTTTATGTGAGTGTATGGAGGGGTCTCTTTGAGTGTCTGTATGTATGGATGCTGGGTTTCATTTGGAGGGGTTGAACTTTTTCAACTTAACTATGTAACTATATTCGAAACGGACTCAAAATTCACTTTGCACATTCATCTGTGTCAGTTAAAAGATTATATCTGAATCCATGGATGTTCTTTTCATCTAAGTTCTTTATTTGATCACAACCCCCTTGCTTTGATGAAGTTTATATGACTAGATGGGAAAAGCACAGTGTTACCAAATATCTGCTATACACTATATAGTTCCTTTTATTTAGCTTCATAGAAGATTAATATGTTGTAATTCATATGAAAAGAGAACTAGAGTCCTGTAATGCAATAAATATTTCTTTCTTTCAACAGGGAACAGAGTTGCATCTCCATCCGCAACAGTAAACAAGATCCAAGTCACCTACATTTGTATAAAAACAAAAGAAATATTTGTGGCAGTTGTTTGGCTTCCACACAATAGTCCTCCTAGTAGCACCGTGTGTATCTATAGCTAATTGTATCATTTGGCTGAAGCTGCAGTTTAAGATGTGGTTTCCATTATTAAATTGCCTTGTGCTGTTTCATTTGGTTACAAGGGGCGGCTCATATGCAATTAAAGGCTGTGAAGTTCACAGGCAGTACAATCTGAAGGTTCTCTGCTACAATAGGAATTTATCCAAGGTCCCACCACAGCTTCCAGTGCTCACCTTCATGCTCGACCTTTCCCAGAATAATATCAAGTCCATAAATCAAGCAGACTTCCATAATCTTACTATCCTTCAAAAACTGAACATTTCTGACAACTGTATCCAATATATAGAGAATGGTACCTTTAGCAAAATGGCTGCTCTGGAGCTTCTCAACCTTACGAGAAACAGGATTGGCTCTCTGTCAAGTCACACATTCAAAGGATTGCAAAACCTAAGCACTCTTTTACTGGATAATAACAATATTGTTACCATAGAGTCCAAGGCTTTTTCACATTTGTTCAACCTTAAAACCCTCAGTCTTTCCTTCAACAGTTTGTACCAACTGAAGTCTCTAAACCCGGTTTTTCAAATCAGGACCCTCAGGGAGATAAATATAGCAAACTGTAGCCTACAAACATTTTCCACTGAGGACATAGTAAATGTTTCTGCCTCCCTTCAATCAATTGATGCATCCAGAAATCCATTTTCAGTTATCAGTTTCACAACCAATATCTTACAGAACCTTACTACCCTGGATATATCTTTCACTCAGCGGCCCATTTTATGGTATGTTAAAGAACCTTGCTTCTTGAGGGGGCTGAAGAAGTTAAATATTAAAGGGAATACTATAAAACCATCAGCTATAATGGATATAATTAAAAATCTATCATGTAGCTCTCTTGAAGAACTGAACCTAGGTTACTTAAACCTAACAGACTCTGATAATCTTATCCAAGAGCTATGCCTTAGAAACCCAGAGCTTCAAATACTCAAACTTATGGGTAACTGGTATACAGAATTTAAAAACAATACATTTCAAAACTGCAGTTTTGTGAAAGTGTTAGATTTAGCTCACAATAGAGTGCATCATGCACCTGGGTCTACTTTTCAGCATCTTACCTCTATCAGAGAGCTGTCTCTAGCCAATAATTCACTAGATGCTCTACCTGGTGATCTTCCTTTGATGACCTCCTTGCAAAAGCTGAACCTCAGTTACAACCATCTAAATGAGGTCACTTTAAATAAGTCTAACAGCACTTTAAAGGAACTTGACTTATCTGGAAATAAAATGACATTTTTTACTGCCTCAGCACAAGGAAACTGGAGTCTCCAAGACTTGAATCTGAGAGAAAATTATCTTTTAGATATTACTCATTCTTTTGCATCTAGTTTATCCATGCTGCAGAGGCTCACACTCAGTAAGAATAAATTAAGCTCTCTTTCAATCCATACTTTTGAGTATTTAACCCTTCTAAAGCATCTCAATCTTGCCGACAATCAGATAGAGGTGATAGACCCTGGTGCCTTTTATGGTCTTGACAACCTGTACACGTTGATAATGGGTAGTAACAAGATAACAAGGAACACACTCCACAATATGACTTTCCAAGGTTTGGGATCGCTTCATGAGCTACAACTTTTTGGCAACTATCTTTACTACGATTCTTCAAAATTTCTTGATACTGTACCATTCTTTCCATTAAAGTCTTTAAAGATGATCACCCTGAACAGTCAAGGTCACAACGGAATGCAGAATTTACCTATCAACTTCTTTGAAGGTCTGGTAGCATTAGAAAAGATCCATGCAGGCCATTTAGCCTTGTCTAGCATTGACTCGAGAACATTTTCATACACTCCATGGCTGAAAGAACTTGATATCAGTGAAAATCCCTTCAAGAGTCTTGATCCATTTTTGTTAAAAAATGCTCAATATCTCACGGAACTTCATATAAGTCAAACTCATTTGGAATCACTGGATTTTCTTATTCACTCAAATATGACCCATCTAATGCTTCTCCGTGCAGAAGGTAACCAGCTGAATTCATTCACTGCTCAACAACATGCAGCTTTGCCATCTCTGAGATTCTTGGACCTCCGTAACAACCCACTGACATGCAACTGTGACAATCAGTGGTTTATAGACTGGGTATACAATGATACCAAAACCCAAGTCCTTCATTTCTATGAGTACACATGTGCTTATCCACCAGCTGCAAAGAATACCAAACTTTCAGCTTTCAAAATTTCTTCCTGTAGGTTAGACGATACTTTTATTTTGTTTCTTACTTCAACCCTGTTCATCTCTACTTTTTTGATTTCTGCAACTGTTTGGAATTTTTGGAGATGGCACGTGATTTATGCCTACTACATTACCCTTGCTTATCTCTATAACAGAAAGTGGCAAGGGAAGAAACGAAAATGTAAATATGATGCTTTCATATCTTACAACTGCCATGACGAGAAATGGGTCTTCGGTCAACTTGTTCCTAATCTAGAAGGGAGATATAACTGGAGGCTTTGTCTCCATCACAGAGACTTTGAACCAGGCAAAGCTATAGTTGATAACATTGTTGATGGCATCTACAGCAGCAGGAAAACCATCTGCGTTATCAGCAGGCACTATTTAGAGAGTGAATGGTGTTCAAAAGAAATCCAGTTGGCCAGTTTCCGTCTCTTTGAAGAACATACAGATGTTCTGATTCTGTTGTTTCTGGAACAAATTCCTGATCACCAGCTTTCCCCCTACCACCAGATAAGGAAAGTTATAAAAAAGAAGACGTACTTAATATGGCCAAGAGAGAGAAATGCCACCTGCGTGTTCTGGTATAGGGTGAGTCAGGCATTGCAGACTGAAGAAAGAGAAGAGGATCTAAACTGCCTGCTGTAGGCTCCGTGTCCTAAAAACTGCTGCATTTACATAGGACAAATCAAAGTCTATTCAACAATTTTGTTCTGTATGAGAAATATATTACAGTTGGCTTTAACTACTACTCAAGTACTCAGTCTGTATTAGAAGTATTATACTTTATGTTTAGTGGTGTACTGTATAATTTATTATTGCAATACATAAAGGTATTTAACATATGCCTAATCAATAAGGGTTGTGCTGTCAAACTGCCTTTTAGTTAAAGGGGAACTCCGGCTTCCAAACCAAAATTTGATAAACATGCCCACATAAGACAGAAACCCCTAATATATCCATCACAGTTACCTGTTTTTTTTTCAAAAAAGTATGAATAAATGCCATTCTCTATGCTGGAATCCAGCTGTTTAACAGTTCTTCTCTTTCTGCATCATTTGAAATCCTGGCAGGGAAGGAGGGACTAAACACTGATGTTACAAATTGTAACAACTTCTGCACAGCTTACAGACAGCATGCAGGAACTACATAACCCACAATGCATTGCACTGGGATGTTCAGTTCCTTGAAATCATGTGTGCAAGGAATTGTGGGGTTTGGAGGATGCAGGCCAAGGACAGATGGCTGTTGATACAAAGTAACAGTAGTCAGCCAGCTCAGCAAAGTAGTCAGACAGATCAGCAGGAGAGCAGGGGCTAGGCTTAGGGAACTGTCAGAAACCATTAAAAATCATGAACAGTCTGCATATTTTTTAATTGATGTATATTGCAAAGTTGTTGGAAATTATGTTTACTTTTTCAAAAGGCTTAAGTTAAGTTTTTGTGGAGTTCCCCTTTAAACTAGTTCACTAGGCAGAATCATAATAATAATACTAACAATAATAAATGATGGATATTATATATATGGTATTATATATATATATATATATATACATACAATTACATATGCCACAGATAAAGTTATACTTCAATGTTGTAGAGAACTTTTAAGTCAAGCAGAAATGTAGTTGTGACTGCCCATTTAACACATTGAGGGCCACACAATCCAGTTCATAGATCAAAAAGGCTTCCTGTTTTAGCAACAGTTTCTCAAGCTCTCAAGCTGTTTTACCACAATAAATTAAGCAACATGGACACTTGATATAGATATATATATATACCACAATTGTTATCAAATGTCCATGTGGCTGAATTTATTATGGTAAAACAATAACAACTCAGTAAGTAAGTTGTTTTCTCCATAAATACAAAGGGCTTGCTTATAATTTTCACAACCACATTTGGAAAGATTGTTATGGTGACACCCAGTGGTGAGAAGAAGAAGTACACTTTTGGGGGTGGTTATTTAAGTTACTGCACAATATTCTTGAGAAAGGTCCCCAAGTGAGACTAAAACTTCAAAATTAAGATGCTATACTGTCATGTCAGACGTAATATATCCAAACCATTGACTGCGTACCTCTGGCATTGAATGGCCTCGCTATCTATATAAAATGCATATATTCATGTAGTCGGTGCATCCGGAATATATATATATATATATATATATATATATATATATATATTATATATATATATATATATATATATATATATATATATATATAAAATCCTCCAAAGTAGAAGCCGCACTCTCGGGTCTTACGAATATATAGGTACTTTATTGAAGCTTCTACTTTGAGGGTTTGTGTACATTACTGGTGGCACTCACCCAGGCTAACAAAGAACTATAAACATGAGTGCTGTGAATGTGGGGAATTCCAGATGCACTAAATACATGAATTCAGTTCAGGATTTGGGCAGGATTCGGCCCTTTTCAGCAAGATTCGTATTCAGCCGAATCCAAGTGCCTGGCAGAACCAAATCAAGATAAAAGAAACAATGTAATAAAACAATGTAAACAGTAAATCAGCCTATGATATGGTTTCTTGTTTACTTACACACACACTTCTGTCTTTATAATTGTTCTCCATATATCACAGCAGGGGAAGACTATCAATTTAGAAAACAACTTAGCACTAGTTGACCATTTAGACCTTTTTAGACATTTGTTGAACTCTCTACCCAAATCCCAAATGTTAAGGGGGGTGCAGATAGACAGTGACCCTGAAAAAAAAGAGCCCAAGATTTTGATAATATGGGTAGAAAATTTCTAAATAGAGGTTACTCTGAAAAAATAGTGAATGACACTAAATGTTGGGCCCTAATCCAAGATCGTAAAGCTACATTATGGGAACAAAGCAAGGCGAGTAAACAGGATAAAAGTGAGGCTATATATATTATGTAAGCCAATAGAACCCCTGGCACTCCAGTGGAGCTTGCTCTAGTGTTAGCTTCTCTTAAGTGTTTGCTCCTTAAGTGGGGAATCTGTAAGTGGAGTTACAAACACCGGAGTTGAAAACTAAAGGAGGTTCAAACTAGGTCAAAAAATTGTTCTAAACCCTCATTTTTTATATATTTATTTTCATTTTTTCCTGTTTTGATCTGTAACTGGGATAATGAGTGCTAGCAAGATTGAAGGTCTGACTCAGTGCACAGTCTGCCATATGTATGCAGATTTGGAACAAGAGATCCAAAATGCTTACCTCTGTGGTGGTTGTGAGCAAATTACCACTTTGGAGGCTCACGTTAGAGCACTAGAGCAACAAATTGCAACATTGTGGTCGATTGACAATCTTGAAAGGAGTCTTTTGCTCACTGAGCAGGACCTAGCGGGGTCAGATAGTTTGGGGGGAACAGAACAGCAGCAGGATATTGAGGCAGCTAGCTGGGTGACAGTTAGAAAATCTAAGGTGGGCAAAAGGAAAATGGAGGCCGATCCAGAGATTATACATCGCAACAAATTTGCCAGATTGTGTGAAGATGATGGGAGTATGAATTCTGGATTGGCAATTCTAGATGGGGCTGATCTCTCTAACAGCCGGGAGACCAGTTTCTCTAGTAGTGGTGGGGAGGAGAGTAGAGTCAGGCCTAAGCAGATTGTGGTTGTAGGGGACTCAATTATTAGGAAAGTGGATAGGGTAATTTGTCATCCGGATCGCTATAACCGAACAGTTTGCTGTCTACCTGGTGCCAGGGTTCGGCATGTGGTTGATCGGATAGACAAATTATTGGGTGGGGCTGGGCATGACCCAGCTGTCTTAGTGCATATCGGTACTAATGACAAAATAAATGGTAGATGGAAGACCTTAAAGAATGATTTCAGGGATCTAGGCTCTAAGATCAAGGAAAGGTCTTCCAATGTCATCTTTTCTGAAATTTTGCCTGTGCCACGTGCAAGTTTAGGAAAACAGCGGGAGTTTAGGGAGCTAAATGCGTGGCTCAAGTCTTGGTGCAGGAAGGACAGGTTTGGGTTCCTAGAGCACTGGGCTGATTTTTCGTTGGGGTACAACCTATACAGCCGTGACGGTTTGCACCTCAATGGAAGCCGGTCCGCGGTGCTAGGGGAAAGAATGGCTAAGAGGTTGGAGGAGTGTTTAAACTAGGCAAGAGGGGGTGAGATAAAGAATTATGGGGAAGCTAGGGTAGACGGGGCAGTGGGGTTAGTAAGGGGTCATGGGGGAGGAGTGAGGGGGGCATACAGTTAACCAGCTAAGGAGGTCCCTCTGTTACAAGGAAAACAGAATAATACTAACTTAACGTATAATTCTTCACTAAGTAATGCAAATTTCAAAAGTAAAAGTAGTAACCTCCGCTGTATGCTGGCAAATGCACGGAGTTTGTCAGGTAAAATGGGAGACCTGGAATTAATTGCATGCTCTAAAAATTATGATATAATTGGTATCACTGAGACCTGGTGGGATGAAACATGTGACTGGATTGTGAATTTAAATGGTTACACCCTTTTTAGGAGGGACAGAGGGATTAAAAAGGGTGGAGGAGTGGGTTTGTATGTAAAGCCTGAATTAAAACCATGCGCTAAAGAAATAAAAATAGCTGGCACTGGTGAGGGTGTAGAATCACTCTGGGTAGAGATTTCGACTGGGCAAAAGGTAACAAAAAGAATTATCATTGGTGTATGTTATAAACCACCTCGTATAAGTGTCGAGTATGAAGCCCAGCTACTCTTGCAGCTACAAGCGGCTTCACAGCTGGGTCAAGTTGTTTCTATGGGTGACTTCAATTATCCAGACATTGACTGGGGTAATGGGGTTGCTAAGACAGAAAAAGCTAGTAGGTTTGTAAATATGCTGAATGACAACTTTTTATTCCAGCTCATTCAAGAACCTACTAGGTATAACTCTCTTTTGGACCTTGTAATAACTAACAATATTGAACTCATCTCTAACATTTGTGTGGGTGAGCATTTAGGGAATAGTGATCATAACATGGTCTCCTTTGAGATTCTGTTGCAGAAGCAATTCTATAAGGGAGTAACTAAAACACTACATTTCAGACGTGCAAACTTTGACAGTATAAGGGCATCTCTGCAACATATTAAGTGGGAAATGCTTTTCTCAGGGTTAAACACAGAACAAAAATGGGAAGTCTTTAATAAATATACTTGTCCGTATATTCCACTTGTAAGCAAGGAACGTCGTTGCAAAGCAAAACCTTTTTGGTTCAATAGAATCGTTGGTGTTGAGGTGGGTAAGAAAAGACGTGCTTTAAGGCTTTCAAGTTAGCTGGTACAGCCAAAACATTTATAATGTACAAAGAGGCCAATAAATCATGCAAAGAAGCTATTAGGCAAGCTAAAATTGCTATAGAAAAGGATATTGCAGCAAGCAGTAAAAAAAATCCAAAATTATTTTTTAAATATGTTAATAGTAAAAAAATGAAGCAGGAAGGGGTGGGACCCTTACTATCAGAGGGGGGTCAGCTGGTTGATGAAAACAAAATAAAAGCGCAGATTCTGAACTCATATTTTTCATCTGTCTACACAAATGAGGAATCAGTAAGTGAAGGTTTCCTTCTTAACAGTCCCAATTCTAGTAATACAACTAATGATGCATGGTTCACACATGAAGAAATTCAAAAGAGACTAGAACATGTTAAGATTAACAAAGGTCCAGGGCCAGATGGTATTCATCCCAGGGTAATTAGCGAGCTTAGCTCTGTGATTGCCAAACCTCTTTACTTAATTTTTCAGGATTCATTGAGATCTGGCATAGTGCCGAGAGACTGGCGAATTGCTAATGTGGTGCCTCTATTCAAAAAAGGATCTCGTTCTCAGCCTCAAAACTATAGGCCAGTTAGTCTGACGTCAGTGGTAGGAAAGCTTTTCGAAGGGTTAATAAAGGATAAGATACTGGACTTCATAGCAAATCATAATACTATGAGTTTGTGCCAGCATGGTTTTATGCGTAATAGATCTTGCCAGACTAACTTAATTTCTTTTTATGAGAATGTAAGTAGAGACCTCGATTCTGAGATGGCAGTGGATGTGATTTACTCAGATTTTGCTAAAGCATTTGATACAGTGCCACACAAAAGGTTACTGGTTAAATTAAGGAATGTTGGCCTGGAACATAGTATTTGTACCTGGATAGAGAACTGGCTAAAAGATAGACTACAAAGAGTGGTGGTAAATGGAACATTTTCTAATTGGACCAGTGTTGTTAGTGGAGTACCGCAGGGCTCTGTACTAGGTCCCTTGCTTTTCAACTTGTTTATTAATGACCTGGAGGTGGGCATTGAAAGTACTGTTTCTATTTTTGCAGATGATACTAAATTGTGCAGAACTATAGGTTCCATGCAGGATGCTGCCACTTTGCAGAGTGATTTGTCTAAACTGGAAAACTGAGATTCAATGTTGATAAATGCAAGGTTATGCACTTTGGCAAAAATAATATAAATGCAAGTTATACACTAAATGGCAGTGTGTTGGGAGTTTCCTTAAATGAGAAGGATCTAGGGGTCTTTGTAGATAACACGTTGTCTAACTCTGGGCAGTGTCATTCTGTGGCTACTAAAGCAAATAAAGTTCTGTCTTGCATAAAAAAAAGGCATTAACTCAAGGGATGAAAACATAATTATGCCTCTTCATAGGTCCCTGGTGAGGCCTCATCTGGAGTATGCAGTGCAGTTTTGGACTCCAGTCCTTAAGAGGGATATAAATGAGCTGGAGAGAGTGCAGAGACTAAGTGGCAACTAAATGGTTTAGAGGGATGGAAGACTTTAAATTATGAGGGTAGACTGTCAAGGTTGGGGTGTTTTCTCTGGAAAAAAGGCGCTGCGTGGGACATGATTACACTTTACAAGTACATTAGAGGACATTATAGACAAATGCAGGGGACCTTTTTACCATAAAGTGGATCACCGTACCAGAGGCCTCCCCTTTAGACTAGAAGAAAAGAACTTTCATTTGAAGCAACGTAGGGGGTTCTTCACATGTCAGGACAGTGAGGTTGTGGGAATGCACTGCCGGTGATGTTGTGATGCTGATTCAGTTAATGACTATAAGAATGGCTTGGATGGTTTTTTGGACAGACATAATATCAAAGGCTATTGTGATACTAAACTCTATAGTTAGTATAGGTATGGGTATATAGAATTTAATTAAAAGTAGAGAGGGGTGTATGTATGGATGCTGGGTTTTCATTTGGAGGGGTTGAACTTGATGGACTTTGTCTTCTTATTTGTCGGGGACAGTTTTACCCATCCACAAACAGGTAAAAAATATGATATCAAACACAGTCCAGTTCATGTATGCAATATGCTTCTTTTTTAAGTAGGGCTTTATCATAGTCCCCCCCCCCACCGTGAACCAAAATCTGATCAATTTCCATATATCTCAATGATCCCGGTCTGTGCTTAGCCTCGGCCCAATGTTTGGCCACCAATTGTCGTGATATGTCTTTTTTTTTTTCTTTTTCACCTTTATCTGGGTTGAGAGCTGCCCTAATGCTGTATCTATGCCATAGAGTAGAGAGAATTGTAGTACATGGAAGTGACCACAAGATGCCATTAGTGGGTTATTTTCAAAAGTACGTTTTTACCACAAAATGTCAGTATTCACCCAGTTTATGCTACAATAAGCTGCTATGTTTTATTTGCAATAATAATTTGTTAGTACAGTAACACTGAGCTTTCATGCCGTCATATTGACCCAAAAAGAATCCTCTGTCCTTTGGCTAACAAGTTTACTCTGAATTGTTAAAACCCCATGGCATATAAATGATGGGGGATCTCATATATGAATTGGTGATAATCTCATATAAGAATCTCATTGTGCTTGTTTTTTCACATTTCAAATTGGGTGCTTTTCCTCACACACCACTTGGGTCCTGGGTAGTGATGAGCAATTTTTTCACCAGGCATGAATTCGCTGCAAAATTCTACACTTCACCAACTGCGGCAAAAATCTGCAGCAAAAAAGTTGCCAAGACAAAATTGTCGCAGAGACAAAAATGTCGCCCTAAGAAAAAAAGCTGCCAAGACAAAAAAGTCACTGTTTCAATGTACTGGGCTTGCGCTCTCAAAGATAATATACAAATACAAAGTGGTATAAAAAAAAAAAGGAAAGTCCTTTATATAGAGATAATAGAATGCCGGAACGTGGGGGTTATTCTCATGCTCTTTGTTGCTTTACTGCCCTAAGTACACATTTTGGTGGTATATATATATATATATATACTGTATCCAATGGAATTTAACTTTGCATGTTTATATACTTTAAACATATTATTGTTCTGAATTGATGTATTGTATATTATCTCTATATAATACACAAAAGCCATGAATATCTTGTAAAATATATACTTATAAACGATAGTGTACTATTTCAGGAGCTGCAGCTATTTAATATACAAGGTCTTACAATACAGTGCAATGGGCAATCAGTGTCATAAAGAGCAGTACATTATATATGTATAATACACAAAAGCCATGAATATCCAGTAAATGATATCCTTATAAACGGTGAGTTCTGATGTCATCAGTTATAAACGGTGAGTTCTGATGTCATTTCTGTCACATGACTCACTGAAACATGTGTATTATAATTAATAAAGTACCCCCAGTTGCAAAATATGAGGATATTAGAAGTTAACTCAGAGTTCCATGACCTTCGGCCTCGTGTTTTTATATGGTCATGAAACTCCTCGGTAACTTATAATATCCTTATATTTTACAAAAGGGGGTACTTTATTCACTATATAATACACAAAAGCCATGAATATCTTGTCAATTATATGCTTATAAACGGTGAGTTCTGATGTCATCAGTTATAAACGGTGAGTTCTGATGTCATTTCTGTCACATGACTCACTAAAATTTGTGTATTATAATAAATAAAGTACCCCCAGTTGCAAAATATGAGGATATTAGAAGTTACCTCGGAGTTCCATGACCTGTATAAAAACACTCGGCCTTCGGCCTCGTGTTTTTATATGGTCATGAAACTCCTCGGTAACTTATAAGATCCTTATATTTTACAATAGGGGGTAATTTATTCACTATATAATACACAAAAGCCATGAATATCTTGTAATTTTTATCCTTATAAACGGTGAGTTCTGATGTCATCAGTTATAAACGGTGAGTTCTCATGTCATTTCTGTCACATGACTGACTGAAACGTGTGTATTATAATAAATAAAGTACCCCCAGTATACCCCCAATATGAGGATATTAGAAGTTGCCTTGGAGTTCCATGACCTGTATAAAAACACTCGGCCTCGTCTTTTTATATGGTCATGAAACTCCTCTGTAACTTATAATATCCTTATATTTTACAAGAGGGGGTACTTTATTCACTATATAATACACAAAAGACATGAATATCCTGTAAATTATATCCTTATAAACGGTGCGTACTGATGTCATCAGTTATAAACGGTGAGTTCTGATGTCATTTCTGTCACATGACTCACTAAAACTTGTGTATTATAATCAATAAAGTACCCCCAGTTGCAAACTATGAGGATATTAGAAGTTACCTCGGAGTTCCATGACCTTCCGCCTCGTGTTTTTATATGGTCATGAAACTCCTCGGTAACTTATAATATCCTCATATTTTACAAGAGGGGGTACTTTATTCACTATATAAAGGATTTGCCCTTTTTGTGATAGTAAATTGAAACAGTGTCTATTTTGGTACTCTGTGAGGGGGTACTTTTGGGTTGTTTAATAGCATAGTGATTTACTTCATTGATTTGTATTTCAGGACAAAAAAGTCGCCAAGACAAATAAATCGCCACAAGAAAAATGCCCATTGACTTTAATGCATTTGGAGTGAGAAAAAATTGTCACGCGCATAAAGAAATATGTTGAGGCCTGACTTCAATGCGTTTTGCAGAAATTTCTTTGTTTTCTTTTTACTTACTCCTCGGTGCAGAGTTCCCGGCAGCCATCTTCTGGGTCTTTGGTAATCTGAGAATGAGACCGTCAAATCGACGCATGCGCAGTTGGAGCAATTTCCTGGTTTGCAACAACTGCGTATGCGGCGAAATTGCCAAAGTGCCGGAAGAAGACACGAAGACCCAGAAGATGGCTGCCATGATCATCCCATCCCTGAATCTGCATCAAGGGGTAAGTAAAGAGTTAGGGGCTCCTTTAAGGAAGAATGAAAGTCATAATTATTGTTGGATTATTTTGGTGCATCCCCTACCCTGAGTCAGTGATCCATTTGCCCAAAAAGTGACCACCCTGCAGCTCCAAATTTTGAATTTTAAGGTGAACTCATTTACAGAAAAGTAAAAACACATTCTTGATTAGTGGAACCAGGAACACCCCCAATGTGCTTCAGTATTCAAAGATTTGGTGAATGATTGCATACACACACACACATATACAAACACACATACACACACATACACACATAAACATACACACACACACACACACACACACATACACACATAAACATACACACACACACACACATACACACACACACACACACACACACACATAGACACACACACACACACACACACACATATACAAACACACATACACATACACACACACATACACACATAAACATACACACACATAAACACATAAACATACACACACACACTCACAGAGACACACACACATAGACACACACACATACACACACACACACACACACACATAAACATACACACATAAACATACACACACACTCACAGAGACACGCACACATAGACACACACACATACACACACACATAGACACACACACACACACAGACACACACACACACACATACACACACACACATACACACACACACATAGACACACACACATACACATAGACACACACACATACACACACACACATAGACACACACACATAGACACACACACACACATAGACACACACACACACATAGACACACACACACACACATAGACACACACACATACACACACATAGACACACACACATACATACACACACACACACATACACACACATACACACACACATATACACATACACACACACATAGACACACACACAGACACAGACACAGACACACACACATACACACACACACACACATAGACACACACACATACACATACACACATACACACATATACACACAATCCCTATACATCTTGGCTGCTGCAATGGCTGTAGGATATTAAATTGGTTATTATCTTTATTGATGGGTAAATAAATTCACCAGATGCAAATGTGTGGCGAATTTCTGCTTTTCGCTAAGGGGGGAATAAATTCGAAACTGTGGCAAATTGCCATCAAAAAAATGTGCGTCGGAATAGTAGATTGCGTCATAACGGTCACGTGTCAACATTAATCGGACGCCCAATGACTTTAACGCGGGCGTCACAATTTACGTGAATTGATGCAGGCGGCAAAATTTGCATTCCATGAATTTTTCACAGTTTCGTGGGAATTCCCACATTTTTCAGGGAAGCAAAACGGGACAAATTCGCCCATCACTGGTTATCTTGAAAGCGGCAGAACTGTAGGGAAGTAACAGGGGAATGGACCATTATCATCATCACCCAATCAAACTGCAGAAGAGATGGAAAAACTACCCGGGAGTAGCTTCACATAGTGACATCTTCCAAGATTAATGCTCTTAGTACTGCACTATATACACTTTCTTTCTTTTCTACACAAGACACATCCAGAAGGGGGTGCTCTAGTTCAATATATTAGTGGCTTTACTTAGTTACTAGTCAGAGAATCAGTGTGACCAAATACAACAAAACTTCTCAGTGATCGAGACCCCAAATGCAATGGACTTACATACAGTATATTGGACTCTTATTGCCAGAGTTTTTTTTAATGTCATTTAGACTCGAAATTCAGGGACTGCCCTTTCATGTGGAAGAAGCTTTTATTGAGAAAACATTTTTTCTCTTACACAGTCGCCAAAATACATTTTAAAACAATGCCCTTAGAATACAAAAAAGAAAGCTCCTTGAAAAGCTGATAATGGTGATTTTTGCGCTGTTACCTTTGATCATTGGGCCCAACGGTGCCTGTGTGAGTAAAGTAAGGCTTTTATTTTATATAACTAGTGATAGACGAATAAATTCGCCAGGCGCGAATTAGTGGCGAATTTCCAAGTTTCAGTGCCAACGTAAAACTACGCAGAAAATTCACCTACGAAAAATCCGCCGCGGCGTCAAAACCTGGGCGTGCGTCGGAATAGTCGTGCGCATAAACATTGTCACGCGTCAAAATTATTCAGACACCCATTGACTTTAATGCATTTGGCCAAAATAGACGCACGTATAACAATTGTTGCGGGCGTCGAAATTGATGTGCGTCAAAATTATTTTGATACCCATTGATTTCAAAGCATTTCGCTGTTTAGCAAATTTCCCGCAAAATTCTAAATTTTTTTGATGAAGTGAAATGGGACAAATTCGCCAATCACTATATATAACCACAATAAAGCCAGACTTTTCTATCATCTCTTTAGTCGCTGTATAGAGGGTATTCAACTCCCAGGAAATCAAGGGAAAATCTAATGGTAACTCAGTATGGACATATGTTAGATGGTCTTCTTTGTAGATCTATTAACCAGTGAATATGCAAGGCATTTGGAGAAATAGAGTAGTTGCTGT
Source organism: Xenopus laevis (assembly GCF_017654675.1). NCBI lineage: Eukaryota > Metazoa > Chordata > Amphibia > Anura > Pipidae > Xenopus > Xenopus laevis. The sequence goes on from NC_054376.1 coordinate 104,938,684, forward strand.
CTGTATTTGATTTGATGTCACCGAATCAATGGACGTGCAGGGTATTGGCTGTATAGTCAGAACCTGCAGTGCAGAACAGACAGATACTGCTTTCAAGAGGGATTATACAGATAACTGTACACTGAACAGTCATTTTAACCATTGCAGAGCCAAAGTCCTTCCGTTTCAGTTGTGCTTGGGCTACTATCCACTTGGAGTTGGGAATTTTCTTCCCATGTTTGTGTGGCTTTCCCTGGCAGTCGAAAAAAAAATGTTGGATTCTGAATTTCCGATGAACCTGACCCAAGTGTATGTGTCTGTGGAAGGGCAATTAGACCAATCCTGCACTGGGCCAGGGGAAGATGTCAATTTTAAGTACCTTTTATCCAGAAATCTGTTATCAAGAAAGCTCCGCATTACATGAAGTGATTGGCTAATTTGTCCCGTTTCAGCCAAAAGATTTGCAAATTTCCTGTGAAATTCACGAAACGGTGAATTATGACGCCCACGTCAATTTTGACGCTGGCGCTAAAGTCAAATAATGTTGGCACGCGGTGGTTTCAAATTTGTATTATTATTCCCCACGAATTGGCGCCTGGCGAATTTATTCACCCATCAGTAATGAAGACCATCTTCCATAGACTCCATTGTAATCAAATAATTCAACATTTTTAAAATTATAACAGCACCTTGCACCTCTTCCTAGCTAATTTTAATTCATGTATAAATGGTGTTTAGCATACTTATTGCAAGGAGATCCAATATACAGAAAGCTCCATTATCCAGAAAACCCCAGGTCCTGAGCATTCTGTATAACAGTCCCATACCTGTAGTATGTGCATGATGATCTTACATAAATAAAAAATATCAATAGCTTATCAATTTCAGTTGTAAAGGCCCCCATACACGGGCCGATAAAAGCTACCGACAGACCGAGTCGTCAGCTTATTGGCCCGTATGTGGGGCCACCCAGATGGGGTTTCCCCAGATCGATATCTGGCTGAAAGTCAGCCAGATCTCGAGCGTACAGGTTAAAAAATGCCGTTGGATCACGGCCGTATATGTGCGTCTATGTGGTCCCACGATCCGACTGCCCATATCAGATCTGTTATTATCCAATCATTGGGCCCTAGGGCCTACGATTGGATCAGCCCGATATCGCCCACTTCAATGTGGGATATCGGGGAAGAGATCGGAGAAATCGCCAAACGAGCGGATCTCTACGTCTATGGCCACCTTTACATTTACAGTCTCCTAACAATAAGGCAGAACAGACAGACTATTTCAATTAGAAGCTTTAAATTAGTGATGAGTGAAAATTTTGCAGCGTTTCCCCAATGGGGGAAAAAATTGTCGCACTACAAAAAAAATTTGATGCAACAAAAAGAATTTGACACCCATAGACCAATGCATTTTGGCAAATTTACCCCCGGTTTGTGAATTTTTGGCGAAACGAAAGGGGTCAGATTTGCCCATCACTACGGTGTAAATGGCTCTTCTTTTTAACAGGGGCAGAGAGATGCCGCCAGTTTAAGTCAGTACAGTTATTTGCCGATACCAAGCACTATGCTGTAAGTATCTGGAGGATATTTGGGCCCTTTTGACAGGCACTTTTACATAGTTGATCTTGATTAAGAAACCAGGACTATTAAAATGAATCAGGAGTTAATATGACATGCCAGGAAGAATGATTTCCTTCCCGCTTGCCTTTAAAATAAATAGGTCTTTGAGATTAAAGACATGCCACATGGATTACACCGCTGAAATCTTGAGTGTTTTGTGGATTAGTAAATAGGGCACTTTTTCTTTTATTTACACAGTGATATATTTTGAAATCTGCACACCTTCCAAATATGACTGTGAATGCAGCTCTCCTGGAAAGCGTCCAGCAGCGACTGTGATATTATTAATAATAAAGAGTGATCTTATCAAATCACAATGCCCGCTAGTCATAGCGGAATAAAATCCATGCACCGTGTGTTTTCTACCGTCCAAGATGGATTATTTCCCTGATACGTATTTATTCGGCATTAAAGAATCCACACTGTTTAGTCTATCACATTCTTTCAGCCCGAGAGGCGATACTGTAACAAGGGAGCTAGAAAGGAACCCGATTTACAGTATGTTAAATGCCTCAAATGATGGCTGTGATACTTGTAATTTAGATGCATTCAGGTTTCAGTCACCCCCACCCATTGCAGTGAGAGGCAGAGGAAGTGTGTCTCATGTATTTAATGTTCCTAGAAACCTGTCAGAAATCAGCACTGACTGTACAAACCATATAATGATATGGTAATTATTCCCTTACGCTAAGGGCAAGAGAAATACGAGAAGCGACAAAACTCCTCTTCTTCTGGCTACTAATCTCTCCAAACTGCCGGATGTAAATCGCCAGCAGGGTGGCACTCAGAACGCTTCGAAGTTTCCTCATGAAGCAACTTCAGGCGACTTTGGAAAATAAATCGCTCCAAATGCTGGATAGAATCTAAATCGACGCCGGGATGACACTTAGAATGCTTCGAAGTTTCCTCATGAGGCAACTTCGGAAAACTAAGCGCTCCAAATGCCGGCTAGAAACTAAATCGCCAGCGGCATGGCACTCGGAGCGCTTCGAAGTTTCCTTATGAGGCAACTTCGGGTGACTTTGGAAAACAAAGTGTTCCAAATGCCATCTAGAATCTAAATTGCTGTCAGAAAGGCAGTTCGGGAGATTAGTTGCCCGAAGAAGAGGCGATTTGTCGCCAGGCGACAATCTCCCCAAATATTCTCATCTGTCTCTGTCCTAAGGACTCTTATATTCACATGTATAGCAGATGAACTTCTCTTATTTCTCTGAGCCTTAAGCTAAAGTGTATTAAAATTGCATTTCTATTTCTCTTCTGCAGGGCTGTTTGGGGTGTTTAACATAGGGTGTCTAGGGATGCTTCCTTTTGTAGACAAACCCTACATGTTAGGTCACATGAGCCAATTAACAGACAGAGTTCTGTGTTCTACTTTCACACTTCTTCCTGTTACAGATAGAGTTGTAGTATTTCTGGTCAGGTGATCTCCGAGGCAGCACACAATGCCATCACAAAATGGTGTAAAATAAGTATAAGGGCAATAGTTACTCACAGTAAATATATATTCCAGTTTGGTAAGAATGTTTAATAAAATGTATTTTATTTTTAATGTATCTGTTGCTTAAGTATTTATTTTGTGGGTATAGTTTTCCTTCAAAGGGAATTATAATAGCTATGCACATTGTATTATCCAGAATACTTGGGACCTAAGGTTTGCTGGATAAAGGGTCTTCCTGTGATTTGGATCTCCATAATTTTAAGTCTACTAAAAAAAAAAACATTTAAACATTAAATAAACCCAATAGGATTGTTTGGTTTCCTGTCGATACGGTTTGCTGTCAGTATATCACTAATTGGTAACTACAGGTATGGGACCGGTTATCCAGAATGCTCGGCACCTGGGGATTTTCGGATAATGGATCATTCCTTAATTCAGATCTTCATACCTAAGTCTACTAGAAAATCGTGTAAATAAACCCAAGAGGCTGGTTTTGCTTCCAATAAGGATTAATTATATCTTAGTTGGGATCAAGTACAAGCTACTGCTTTATTATTACACAGAAAAAGGAAATCATCTTTAAAAATATGGATTATTTGCATAAAATGGAGTCTATGGGAGACGGCCTTTCCGTAATTCTGGATAACAGGTCCCATGCACATGATTTTCAAGAGAGAGAGAGATCCTCGGCACATCTTCTCCCTGGTTACAAGGTAATTTGGCCAATCTAGTGATAAGTGAAACATTTCCCCAAGTTTCACCACAAAAATGATGCCTATTGACTCTAATGGGTGAAAAAAAATTGTCCAAAAATGTTGTCCAAAATTTTTTGTTGCCCATTTTGGGGAATTTTCTCCATTTTGCGAATTTTTGCCAAAGCGAAATGGGTCAGAATTGCCTATTACTACCAATGACCTCTCTCTGATTTGTTGGGGGGGTGTGTTTACTAACAATGGGTAACCAATCAGTTGGTTTCTTTCTGAATTCAAATACCCAACATTGTTTGCTGATTGGTTGCACTGCTGTAAATTTACTCAATGCTAGTAACCGAGTCCTATAGAATTCCATGTTTTTTTTTCTCATACACCCTCGTGTTTTGGATTTCCTTGTGTTCTGTGAAACATCCAAATAATGATTGTTACTCGACTAATCTGTCTGTCACCATTGTATTAATGGAGGTCTTCTTAGTTATTAGCATGGCAAGTGCAACACCCCCAAAGAGAAAACAAGAACACTGCTTCCTCTTAATTCACACATATATTTTGGGAGGTAATGTAATAAAAGGTGCACATTTTACTACTTGTCTAGTCCGACATAGCAACCAGTGAGCAGCAGTCAATTACTGGTCAAACACCTGATTGGTTGCTATAGATAACTTGACCTGGGTACACTTTGTGCCTTCACTTACATTAACCTGCAATTATGAGATAATACTAATATTTGCCTATAATTATAACCTAGGCAATCACTGTATGTATGAGGATAAATCAAACGGGGTAAGTGTCATTTTCAAGCTGTATGTTGTCCTGGCCTGTCATAGGCAGGAAAACTGCTGGTTGACTAAAGTGTCAGTGGGCCCTCCTGTTCCTAATTATGTGGCCTAATGGTAATTCCATATCTCTGTATGCAAAAAAGACAAAACAGATGGCATAGTATGTAAACTTAAGACACGAGGTAGGAAGACTTCCTTTTAAACAGTTGAATTTTATTGCTACGACTCAGTAACAGGTAGACAGCGGCACAACCTTTTCTGCTCACCTCTCAAACAAAGACCGCTGTCCCTTCCCCTATCACTGCCAAAATCGCTACCGTATCCCAACTGTCAGAGGGACAGTTCCTCTTTTGACAGCTCAACCTGCAGTCCTTTGTTTGTACTGGAAAGTCCCGTTTTTCTCTGCAGAAAAAAGCAAAAGAAACAAAGTTTCTAGCTTAATTGGCTTTTGGCAGAGAGCCCAGAACAACCACAGCAGCAGACAAGATACTTTTGTAACAGTTTCTAGATAAGAAAATAAATAAATATATATAAATATAAGATAACAGGTCCCTTGAGAAAAGTTAGACTCACAGCTTAAAGGGCAATTCACCTTCATTAGCAAAACTGTAATTACTGAAAAAAAAAAAACCACAGAAATATGTTCAAACTTTCATAACCTGCCAAATGTTGTAAAATGAACATGGTAATTAGGGGGGGTGGCCACAAAAATGGGTGTGGTCAAAAAATTCCGTCGTGCTATGCACAGCAACTCTTTTGTCCCTTTTTTTTATTTCCAAAATGTTGGGAGGTATGTATTTCCTGTTCCTGTATGCTTTATTCACTCTTCAGTACCAACAACTTTCACAGTTCAACTTCTGACTCACTGCCACCTAGTGGCCAAACTAATTATACATTAAACATAACTTAACAATTCAAATTTCGCCCCCTTACAAACAGAATATAGTATGTAACCGGAAAAAAATAGGAGAATAAACAGGCTGAGAGTGGCCTATGGTCTAAGGCAGAGGTTCCCCCTCTTTTTTTACCTAACATAGTAAGAACAGGTTGAAAATAAGTTGAAGAATAGGTTGAAGACACACGTCCAAGTTCAACCTTTTAACCTGGGAGCCACATTTAGATGTAAAGAGATTTGGGGAGCAACACAAGCATAAACATGTTCCGTGGGGTGACAACAAAGGGCTGTGATTGGTTATTTGGAAGCCCATATGTAGAGAGACAGCCTACCGAAGGAAGTACACTTGTTTTTTATGCAAACACTTGCCTCCAAACCGGGAATTAAAAATTAAGCACCTAATTTGAGATCACTAGGAGAACATTCAAGGGGTTGGTGAGCAACATGCTGCTCATAAGCCACTGTTTGGGGATCAGTGTGGGTCCCTGTATCCCAGTCATACACTGAAGCCATTTACTCCTCTGTTCCTCATTACATTTATTCACTTGTGATGCTGTAGTTTCTTGGTTGTGTCCTTTGTTCCTAAATCTCTGTCGGTCTATCAATACTAAACTCATATCCTACTTCTTGGAGCCCTATCCTATGCCAATATCAAATATGGTACAATGGCCCCGTGCCATATAAGTTTGCTTCATTAGGGAAACAGACTATAAACAAGCATTTGCTACCAAACCTACACCACCCAGAAATACAAAGGGTCAATATTAGGACGCATAGAGTTCAGAAGGTGATGGGTGGAGTTTTATACTGTAAAATGAATGAAGGGCAAGTTTGTTATTCTTTGTTAATCCAAATCTTTTCTTTTAGATTTAAATGAAGACCAAAAGCTCCACAGATCATTTTCCCATTGCAAGACAAAGGGGCAGCTCCCTGACATCATACAAGATATGTTATGTACTTGCCACCTCAGCTTTGTTATATGTCAAAACCCCCAGGCAACCGTGAGAAAATATGAATGGAGGTATGCACTGGCAAATTGCTGGGTTTGTTTTTCCTGATTAACTCTTGGCAATGAAACCATTTTACCAAACAGGCAGATGTTGCTTTCCTTTGAATCGCTGAACTAATATTTAGTTGTACAGCAGTGTTTCTGAGAAGGGCTGCACATCTGTGTTACGTCAACCAAATTCTGGCACTGTTCCATAATTCTTCTGCATTTCTTGGTTTTGCCTCAGAAAAAAGCATTTTTTGATGTCACACCACAAGTTTTCTATTGGATTAAGGTCTGGGAATTGGTCTGGTGACTCCATAACGTCAATCTTGTTGGTCTGGAACAAAGAAGTTACTAATATTCTAGTGTGTTTGGGTTCGTTGTCTTGTTAAAACACCAATTTCAAGGCTATTTCTCTTCTTCATCTTCTTCAAGTCCTGAGTCTTTGCCAATTTGGCTATTCTTCTATCCTTTTCAGGTTTTGGTTACCATTTTAAAGCATTTGAGATCATTTTAGCTGAGCATTTTCTGCACTTCTTTATCTGTTTTCCCCTCTCCAATCAACTTTTTAATCAAAGTACGCTGTTCTTGTGAACAATGTCTGGAACGACCCATTTTACTCAGAGAGAGAAATTCACTATATAACCGCATGTACAACATTTGCTGCCTTCCTTCCTTAAATAAGGGCTGAAATTGAATGTTTTTTCACAGAATGAATGACCACTAATTGAACCCCACACTGCTATTATTTGGAACAAGCCTCAATTAATGATTCAATTACACAGAATCAGCAGCATGCATGTCATGACTGTTGGTTTTCTATTACTTTACTACACCTACTAGTAAATGATTTGCCATGTAGAAATAGAATTTGATTGATCAGATTAGTGATGTTAGACTGCTTTTAGTCTGAACACAACTGTATGTTTGTCTGGACTTGCAGTGGGAGCTGCTGAGTTTTAGATGTCTTGGTTTCCCTAAAAGGATGACATGTTTCAAACCCACGTATTCAGATGGACCTGCAGATACAGGCTAGTGGAGATATGTGCAAATGGAGTGTAACTCAAAGCCTGACTTCAGTTCCCTAGTGAACATTTGTGATTTCCTTGGGACCATGGGAAAGCTACTAAAGGCCTGCACCAGGCATATTCACATATGGAAGGAGGTCTTCTTCTTCTTCTTCTTGATCCAGAGTATAGTGTGACAATCACCCTAGATAGGCAAAAATCTACTATGGTCCCTGTCATTAATGAGTTATTCTGCCACCTACAATTAAATTGTAACCTATAAGCCCAGATAAAATTACATCTATGCACAAAGTGTGTACAATCGGCTGCATTTCATGGCTTTAACCTCTAAATCTTGCATTACACACAGTCCCAGCTATGAATTCCTGAGGCTCGCAGTAATCTGAATACGACCTCCAGATGTTCTGGGGAGAGTATCATCACATGGGAACCGCGAGGAATGAGGAAGACACAGCATTTACAAAGTATTCCTTTATTTCAAGGTTTTCTTTTTTAAAAAAACAAAGTCTAAAAGTAAAATCAATGATCCAGATTGCACAATATCCCCTGCTCTTCCCAACATTCGCACGTTTCCTTACATAGTTCCCTTTATTTGTAAATAACGATAAAACCAAAACAAACAAAAATCACATAAAATCGACATACAGTCTAGGCAAAGGATATGTCATTTTGTGCAGCCTTTGCTGAACTACATCTCCCAGCAACTCCCACCAGTCAACAGGTGATGTCAGTTATCCTATCATTTGAAGAATCAACAATTTCTGGTAGTGCATTAAAAAGAAGAGACATGGAGCTACAGTAATCTCATGGGAATCCTGGAGATACCAGTCACTGTCAGAAGTGTGTGTGATAATGCTGCCCTATTGCATTGCAGTGCATGGGGATAGCTACTGCCCACTTCATTCTTGTTAAAGATACGCTATGTATAAGCAGTGCTGAACTTTGGTTTGTTTCCAAAGAGAACACTGATTTTTTTAGTGTTACTGTTCCTTTAACAATTTTATTCCCCCTCAACCCAACATTCTTTTACCTGTTGCAAACACTCACACTGCGAGCAGATTGCAGCTGCTCTGATTGGCTGATTCTAGTATGAGGCAAAGCATTACAGACATTATGACTTGCAGCAGAAAAGTAAGTAAGCAGACAAGCAAAATATTCATATCTCAAAAAGTATAAGAAAGAAATAATAAAACCTAACTGGGACAAGAGAATTATTGAGATCACTGACCATTCCATTCCAAGCAAGAGGGGCAGAATATAAAAATTAGAGGTAGATCGAACAATTCTTTTCTTCCTATAATGGTAATTTGGTTTATTCTGCACAGATAGAGGATTATTCCTAATATAGAGAGCTCTTATTCCTTCATTTTAATCACCTGTCAGATTTATAACACATAAAAACTGTCCCAACCCACCACACATAAGCCCATTCGTACTGATTTCCTAATTAAAGACATAATATCTCAGACATTCCCTAGTCTGTAACGGTTACATGTAGCAATATCATAACATAAAATTGGTGGGAATGGGCTGACACGTTTGTGTTTATAAGAGAAAATATGTAACAAATTTCTCCAAAAATATTCTTTTTGCTGTGCAAGTTTCTCAATTTATTTCATGACCTTTTGGCAAATGCTTTAAGGAATAGGTGGATACCCATTCAATGAATTACAGTAGGGCACACAAATATAAAGCAGGAATTCTCAGCTGGCATCTCTCTTTTTGAACTACAGTTCCCAGAATCCCCCAAAAACACTTGGGCTTTTAGTCTTTTTTAGGGCAGACACGCGCTCAGATTCGTGGGAGATTTAGTCGCCCTGTGATAAATCGCCTCTTCTTCGGGGCGACTAATCTCCCCGAACTGCCTCCCGCCGGCGATTTATATTCTAGCAACTGGTGCGATTTTCGAAGTCGCCCGAAGTTGACCCATGAGGAAACTTTGGGCGACTTCGGAAAAAAGAAGTGCTCCGAGTGCCATCCCCTTGGCAATTTCGATTCTAGCCGGCGAGAGGCAGTTTGGGGAGATTAGTCACCCCGAAGAAGAGGAGATTTATCGCAGGGCGACTAAATCTCCCTGAATCTGAGCGTGGGCTCTTACCTGTAAGATCCCTTCAGTCGTTAAACTGCTGTTTATATTGTGAGAATTCTTCTTTCCTTGGGGTAAATCTATCAAAGAGTGAAGTTCCGCAGCTCTCAATTCATTTCTATGGGATTTTGAAAGGCGTATTTATCAATGGGTGAAAGTAAAAGTTCACCCTTTGATAAATGCGCCTATAAAAACCCCATAGAAATGAATGGAGAGTGGCGGAATTTCACTCTAGTGGCGGAACTTCACTATTAACTTAAAATATACCCCCTTATGAGAGCTGTGCTGTCATCATTATTCAAGTACTAATGGAAGACTAAAACCCCAGAGCTGAAAGGAACACAGGCAACAGACTAAACCATAAGGGGGCACTGATGCTTAAAGCACTGCCCATAATGATATTGACTTGGCTAGCAGCAAGTACAGTCATTATACTTCTATATATTTCATAGAATGACCAATGTAACAATATCTTGGTTAGTAACAGATCCCAGTGAATCAGTATATATGGATTGCTCCAAATGTAGAGGGGACAAGGACTAATAAGTAGCAGTAACAGCAGTATTAGTAGTTTCATTAACACACATTAATAACGGAACTATTGCACATTCAATTCCAAAGAGATCTTATTAGGCCTTCAAGGGAACGCAGCGGCCAAAGCAAAACACTTTGGCACATCTGATGCCCCTTTATCATCCCATCGGTAGAATACATATATGGAGAATTTTAACATTGAACTTAGTTGTGGAAAGCAATATGGCAGCTTCTTTTCTTAAATGATAAATGCAAATATACATGAACAAACTTGATACTACAAACACTACTAAATGTCATGTGACAGGTAATAAATACAGCACTGAGCCTTCCTGCACTGGAAGCAGGCAATTTAATAGTCGCTCAGTGATCAGCCTTCAAGGTTCTTTGCATCAACTCCTAATAAATGTAGCCACATTTCCACGATACAGCTACATATAAGTTCTTTTAACGGGAGCACAGATGTAGCAATATCATTGGAAACCAAAACACAGGGCCAACTTTGCTTAATAAATGACCCCTAATGTCTGCTTAAGGCAAAGAAAAAAAAACATTTGAACACTGATATAACGTATGTTCCTATCCTGCTGACTCTTGATAATAAAGTTACCACCATAATAATAATTTTGGCATCTTATAAGGAAACGTACTTTTAAGCAACATTCATTACAAATGTTCAAGTTACTTGTAAATGAGTCTTTCCATTCCTACTTACTTTCTATATATCAGCTTCCCTCTGGCCTTCAGTTGCTTACTATGGCTTGTACACTTATTCACCCTTCTCAGGTCTGTAAGTCAGCAAACAGGCAAAGAAATGGAGTCTTGGCTGAATACTGATACTACGTCGGAATGGTATGAGTAGAACTGTAAACTAAAGGAAAGGTTTCCAAATACAATTACACCTACAAATACCTTTAAAACGACTGTATATTGGAATTTTTCTAAGAACTAAATATAATGAGATTAAAATGTTTTAGATGAATGAATTACATCTCAGTTAACATTAAAGGGGTGGAAATTTTCATTTTAAGTTAGACATGAGTAGTGATGGGCGAATTTGTCCTGTTTTACGTTACAGAAAAACTCGCAAATTTACCGCTAAAATGGTGAGAAATTAGCGAAACGCGAATTTTGACGCCCGTGTCAATACTGACGCCTGTGGTAAAGTCAATGGGCGTCTGAATAATGTTGACACGAGGCAATCGACTTTTCCGCAGCGCGGAATTTTTTGATGCCAGCGAATTTTCACACCAGTATTGCAAACTTATTTGCCAGCAGCAAAACACGTAAATTCGCTGCGATTTTGCACCTGGCAAATTTACTCGCCCATCACTAGACATGAGCCTTCCATGATCTTTATAAATGAAAGATAAAGACTCCCTCAACACTTATACTTATTATTATTATACTTACTTGCTTATTAGGATGTGAATGTGTAACTCTCCAGCAGGAACTACTACAGCCCTTTGAGCCCCCAACTAGTGGATGCCGGAGAGCCACAGTTTTGCCATCTTTGAGGCTGTACAGATATATGGTAGGTCAGAAGTTAAGTAGCCCTTAAATAGATATTTTATGGCCCCAAACACTAGAGGGCTACACAGACTTCATCATATGAATAAATCCCATTCCTCAAGCACAGGGCAAGCTGAATAATCAGCCCAATGCACAGAAAAAACTGGACATCATAAGGAATTATATGTAAATATTGACTTCAATCTCACTTGTTACTTTTAGATTAGTCACCATAAACAAAGCTCAAGGGTCAGGGCACATGCTCAGATTCGGGGAGATTAGTCTCCCGGCGAGAAATCTCCACTTCTTCGGGGCGACTAATCGCCCCTAACTGCCTCCAACCAAGTAGAATGTAAATCGCCGGTGGGATGGCACTCGGATCGATTTGTTTTCCGAAGCCGCCCAAAATTGGCTCACGAGTAAACTTTGGTGACTTTGGAAAACGAAGCACTTCGAGTGCCATCCCACCAGTGATTTCGATTCTAGCCGACGGGAGGCAGTTCGGGGAGATTAGTCGCCTCAAAGAAGATCAGATTTGTCGTTGGGCGACTAATCTCCCCGAATCTGAACGTGTGCCCTGACCTTTACAGAATGGACATCGCCCTGCAGCAGCACCTAATATAGAAGAAATCCCTTTATAAGAACATCACACGCTGCAGAACAGGATTTTAAACCAGATGCTGTCATGGTGCCTCGTGTATAAAATACCCACCTGCTATTAAAGAAGACAAAATACAATTTCTAGCAAAGAAAATACAGGCAATAAGGGGCCAATCCACACAAAAAAAGCCACAAAATTCTCTCATGTCACTCCTACAAAATGAAGTGCAATAAAAACCTAAAATACATTTCTCTTGAACAGCATTGATTTTTTTTTTTTTGCTTCCTTCTCAATTGCCTGTGCTCTCAAGCATGATGCTGGGAATAAAAGTTCTGAATAAAAGTTATTATACAAAAATAATTTGGTAAAGGTTTGTAATGTTCGTACTCAATACTGTATTCTAAAGAAAAATTGTTATTGTACGCTGAGCAAAGTTGTATATTGCCCTCCCCTAAAAGTCCCTGCGTGACTTGCATAAAAGCTGAGCGTGCAGCAGCTGTAACATAAGTGATGAGCGAAAAGGAGCCTGAATAGGAGGCCCAATGTTATATTAACAGCAACACAGCAATGAACATTTGTACCTTAAGTCACATTAGGTCAGGGATAGGCAACTTGTGACACTGCTAATACTGCTTTACTATAACACTCAGGATCTCTCATTGCTAGCAAAGCAAGTAATGGGATTCTGAGAGTTGTAGTTCTAAAATAGCTGTTTTTTTTTCTTTAGTTTTGTCCTACATTAGGCTAAAATAACGGAGCCACTACAAACAGATGGCCGCTGGCCCTTCTACACAGCATGTAAACAAATGATATGAGTTAAAGGAGATGTACCTTCCTGAATCACTAGCTGCATCTGGCTAGGTCTGAGATATTGCATTTGTGCATCATTTATATTCTAAACAATAAAAGCCCAAAATGTGTTTCCTTAATGTATTGGTGTTTCTTCTGATTGGTCCAGTCCCACAATAAAACAGCGCGGGGTAAACATTCCCTACTGCATCTTCCCAAGCTGGATTTTTTTCCAGGCTTCCGAAGCTGTGAAAATGAAAGAGTCCAAAATCCCAGCCACTGTGAATGTTCCCCCGATGATGGCACAGACCTGTAATGGAAAAAAATTACAGTAGGGTTGGAAAGGGAATTCTCTATTTATGAAAATGACACAGAACATTGAATACAGTAAGTCACTTTATCTGGGAGGAATCGTAAACATTTTTCGGATTTGATGCCCGAAAACCACAAATTGTTCAAATTATTGGATAAAACCCAGCGCAGATCATTATATCTTCCAATTGTAAAAGGGACAACCACCCTTGACTTCTACATGACTTCGGCAGTAGTGATGGGCGAATTTATTCGCCAGGAGCGAATTTGTGGCAAATTTGCGCGATTAGCAGCCGGCGAAATAAATTTGCGAAACGGCCGCGAAAATTTGCCAGCGTTAAAAAAAATGTCGCCGGCGTCAAAAATGGATGCCGGCGTAAAAAAACTGACGCAGGCGGCAAAAATGAGACACACCGGCGCCATTTCACAATTTTTTTGCTGTTTCGCTGGAAATTTTGCAATTTTTTGGCCAAGCAAAACTACGCAAAATCGGCCATCACTATTCGGGAGGTATTTTCGGATTTGGACTTTTAGCAGCCTCAGGGTATAATAAATCTTGACACCATTTTTTTTATTTTCAGAAAAATTTGGATTTTGGTAAATAAGCCCCTATAAATGTCTTTATGCCCCCCTTAATAACCCCCTCAATTCCAAATGTTATATTTGAATTCACAGTCCATTTAAAACTGCTGAAACTAAGTTTTAAAAATGAAAAAAAAATATCTTTATCTGAACTTACAGAAGATTTCTGTACCTGAACTAGAACAATGTTTACATTTGCAGTGCAGTTTCAGGGAAACACTCCCCCTCATCCTGGCAATGAAATGAGGTTGTGCGAATAAGTGAAACTACGCCACGGTTCTATGGTGATGAGTCGCGTGTTTGAACAAATTCGCCAGGATAAGCACTTTTCATATTCTATTTCATACTGAAATCACAATCAATGGTAAAGTAAACAGAACTCTTTGCAATGGACACAAATTTGACACGACTGACAGTCATTCGATGACTACGTGGAATTCAGTAGAGCAAACATTCATTTGGCATTACTTTTGCCATGATTACTGCCCCCAATGTCTAAAGGGGAAATAAGTCAGAACATACAATTAGGGGCAGATTTATCAAGAGCCGAAGTGAAAATTCGATTTTTTTTGGGTGAAATTCGACTAGGAAATAGTTAAAATTTGATTTGAGTTTTTAAAAAAAATTCTCATTAGAATTCAAATTCAACACCTTAAAACTTGCCGAATTGCTGTTTTAGCCTATGGGGGATGTCTTGAGATCAATTTGGAGTTGCTTTTCGGAGAAAAAACAAATCAAATTAGATTCCAGTTTGTGGGTCGATCCCATTCACCCGAGTCTGAAAAATTAAAATTTTTTAATAAATTGCAGTTGGTCGAATTTCGAGTGCATGGGAGTTTAATAAAAACTCCCATGAACTCTAAATTCGACCCTTGATAAATCTGCCCCTTAGGGTAGAACTAAACGAGCGTTTTCGGTCCGTTCTGACACGCTCCAACAAAACGCAGATGCGCCGGAAATAAGGCAAGAGATAGAAATGTCGGATGAAGTCGCATCGTTCATCTGACACGACTGTCGGATGAACGATGCGACTTCATCTAACATTTCTATCTCTTACCTTATTTCCTGTGCATCCGACTTGACGCAGCACGTCGGATCAGACCGAAAACGCTGGTTTAGTTCTACCCTTAGGGGCCGATCCACTAACTTCGAGTGAAGGATTCGAAGTAATAAAACTTTGAATTTCTTAGTGTTTTTTGGGCTACTTCGACCATCCAATGGGCTACTTTGACCTTCGACTTTGAATCGAAGGATTCGAACTAAAAATGGTTCGACTATTCGACCAATCGATAGTCGAAGTACTGTCTCTTTAAGAAAAAACTTCGACCCCCTAGTTCGCCATCTAAAAGCTACCGAAGTCAATGTTAGCCTATGGGGAAGGTCCCCATAGGCTTTCCTACATTTTTTTGGTCGAAGGATAATCCTTCGATCGTTGGATTAAAATCCTTCGAATCGTTCGATTCGAAGGATTTAATCGTTCGATCTAACTATTTGCGCTAAAATCCTTCGACTTCGATATTCGAAGTCGAAGGATTTTAATTCCCAGTCGAATATCGAGGGTTAATTAACCCTCGATATTCGACCCTTGGTGAATCGGCCCCTTAGAGTGCTAGACCATTTATATTTAATCTAACATTAATCTAATATACCCGATCTGATCAGATCAGCTTCTTTTCTGACATTCAGACCACAATGTGGCACCACCCTACAACAATTTTGAGCAATTAATATTTGATTAGGAAACACGACCCAATTGAGTAGTGAACTTTCTTCTTGTTTTGCTCCAAAAACATTCAGCTCCTGAAACCGATTCAGGAATTTCTTTGTGTATAGCTTTACGCTGAAATGTCATATTATAGAGGGCTGCTTTTCACGTGTATCTTCCCAATGTTGTGGCAACTACCATTGGTTTTCCTGCAAATCTGGTGAAAAAGACAGGTAGCAAATGATTGTACCTTATACAGTTTGGTGTATATTTTTGTCATAATGACATCAATATCTATTCAGAAACACTTCCCAATTTAAAATACATACACAAGCAGGCAGCATAACAAGCTAAAAAATAACCCACATCAATCCTCAGTCTTCAACAAATGCTATATCTGGCTAAAATGCATATTTTTATCGTTCCCAGGGGCACCAGCTGCTGTTAATCCCATGTTGGGGCATGCCAAAGATGATGACAGAGTCATTTTGGTTTGACTGTTCTAATTTGGTGACTGTGATGATCTGGCTCTCGCTCTCTCATGTTCGCTACAGACTTAGCTCCTATTTTTGGTTGCCAGCTCTACTTAGATCAAGCCCTGTACGTGTTTTTTATTTTGTTATTCGGCCTTATATACGCACACAAGAATGAATCTGCAATGGGAAGATTATTCCTTGGATCTGTGAAAGATGCATAACTGAGCCATGCTGTTGGTCTCCTTTTCTTGGGAACATCGGTACCATGCATGCTCATAAATACTATTAAATAGGGATTATTACAAAAGAATATCATAAGCATACAAAATAATGCAGTAGCAGCAGAAATAAAGCAGTAGAGCAGCCTCTGGCGACTAGAAGGTCAGCTGACAAAAGAGTGACATATGATCCAAATCGAGCTTAGCTGGTCAAGTCAAGGTTTGGCAGGTGAGCAAGCTAAATAAATAAGGAATATTATAACTTCTCTTGAGGTCAACGCTCCCCCCCCCCCTCTGCCAGGGGATGTGTTAATCATTAATATTCACCCAAATGACGCAGAGCTCCCTATCCAAAGGCACAGTATAAAGAGTGACGTGGGAGAGGAGCTGCCAGCACACAACTAGGGAAACTTTGACTGCGCTAGCAAAATTGAACAAGTATGTAGCAGCCTCATAATGAGTCACTTATCGAAAATAATATTTTAGGTCAAGTGGGAACAGGAGGGATTTAATAGAAACTGCTAAAATAAATACAAAAATAAAAAGGTGAGGCTAAAAAAAAATATTGTGTCCTTGTGATAACTGCTTTATACCGTATACTGTATGGCACCGAATGAAAACAAAATCCATATGTTGGAAGTGGTGTTGGATACACATATTTTCTAGAGGTATTTGTGGGTTCTCCTTATTTGCTGAATTAAGACTGAACTATCTATGGCTCTGCCAGCACCACCCCCATTCAACAAATGATGGCCTGCAGGATGGGCAACAGTTTTTTAAAGTGCTATTTCGCAGCTACAGGGGCTATCATCCCAACTGGAACTAAAGAAACCACCTCACTATAGCTGCTATTCTACAGTCATATTACTTTCCCAGATACCAGAATCAAATATCATGGACCCATACCTGTATAGTATTTTTAGAGCCAAACAAGGTTTGTTTTAGAGCCAGGTGAAGATGACATTAAGGGGCCGATTCACTAACTTCGAGTGAAGGATTCGAAGTAAAAAAAACTTTGAATTTCGAAGTAATTTTTGGGCTACTTTGACCTTCGACTACGACTTCGAATCGAAGGATTCGAACTAAAAATCGTTCGACTATTCAACCATTCAATAGTCGAAGTACTGTCTCTTTAAAAAAAACTTCGACCCCCTAGTTCGCCATCTAAAAGCTACCGAACTCAATGTTAGCCTATGGGGAAGGTCCCCATAGGCTTGCCTAACTTTTTTTGATCGAAGGATATTCCTTCGATCGTCGGATTTAAATCCTTCGAATCGTTCGATTCGAAGGATTTAATCGTTCAATCGAAGGAATAATCCTTTGATCGTACGATCGCACTATTTGCGCTAAATCTTTCGACTTCGATATTCGAAGTTGAAGGATTTCAATTCCCAGTCGAATATCGAGGGTTAATTAACCCTCGATATTCGACCCTTAGTGAATCAGCCCCTAAGGGTCATATTTATCAAGAGTCGAATTTGTAAGTTGTGTGAGGGTTTTTCTACCTTCGATAAACTCTAATGTTTCATATCAAATCGATCAAATTTATATCCTGAAAACTCAAATTGATCGAGTTTTCAGATAAAAACCCTCAAATCAACCAAAAAACTTGAACTTTGCCTGTTCACTTCTACATGACCTCACTAGCTTTTAGATGGCAAATTTTTACATTCTAATTTTATTTTTTTTTGATTATTAACTCACGGATATTTGAGTTTACGAAAATATAACTTGAATGTGTGAGTTTGGGTGCAAAGAAATTTTGAACAGTGGAAAAAAATCACATTCTATTTTTGATAAATCTGCTAGAGGCAACGCTACCATTATTACGAACATGTCTTTATAAACGCTAACATATTCTGCAGTGTTATGAAACTTTTTTTGTTGAATGAGTAAGAAGTTTCCAAACCACAGAACTGGTATTACAGTCAAACCCCAATTTTACGTTTTCCAGGGGACCAAAAAAAAAAACTATACATAAAAAACCCTGTAAAATCCAAGAAAAAATAAAATGGAGGTAAATAAATTCAGGGTTTTTCTGTAAATGGTGTAAACTGTAAAAAAATATTTAAAATGTGGGAAAACTAACAACAAAAGCTCCCATTAAAGGAGAAGGAAAGTAATTTCACACTTGGGGTGCCAAATGTTAGGCACCCCCAAGTGAATGTATCTATTTACCTAAAACCCAGGGGTTATTCCAGCGAGCACCACGTAGCGATCCTCTTCCGGCTTAATCTTTCTTCAAATTTCCCGGGGCAGACGCATGCGCAGTAGAATGAAATATCCGGCTTTTTAGTTAAAGCTCGGCCTTCCACTCTAATGTGCATGCGCAGCCGCGAGAAGCAAGAAGAAGCTGGAAGAGGATCGCTCCGCGGTGCTCACGGAATAACCCCGGCTCGGTGCAGTTTTCTGCTGATAGGAGCACCGGCCCGGGGTTTCAGGTAAGTAAATACATTCACTTGGGGGTGCCTAACTTTTGGCACCTCCAAGTGTGAAACGACTTTCCTTCTCCTTTAAAATACATTAGAACATAAAAGCACTGTAAAACAAAAAAGCTAATTCTGGGAAAATATTGAATCAGGTGATGTAAACTCTGGGTTTGACCATATTTAATTTGTGAATAGGTGGCTAAAATGTTATTCTAATATGTATTTAACATTAAATTTAACGGTGATTAAAGGAGACATATAGGATAAATGGAAAAAACCCTAATTTTGTAAGCAATTATAAGTAATATATGGGGGCACATTTACTATGGGTCGAATATCGAGGGTTAAATAACCCTCGATATTCGACCATCGAAGTTAAATCCTTCGACTTCAAATATCGAAGTCGAAGGATTTACCGCAATTCGGACGATTGAAGGAAAAATCATTCGATCGACGATTCGAAGGATTTTAATGCATCAATCGAACGATTTTCCTTCGATCACAAATTGCCTCTTTTAAAGAGACAGTACTTCGACTATCGAATGGTCGAATAGTTGAATGATTTTTAGTTCGAATCGTTCGATTCAAAGCCGAAGTCGTAGTCGAAGGTCGAAGTAGCCAATTCGATGGTCGAAGTAGCCAAAAAAATACTTCGAAATTCCAAGTATTTTTCCTTCTAATCCTTCACTCGAGCTAAGTAAATGTGCCGCCATGGTGTTGCTTTTATATTGTGCTAAAAATTAATATTATCTTTAAAAATAGCCCCTTTATTGGAGCTCCCTAAAGATGTTCTCTGGTCCCTGTTTCAAATGAGGGGTGGGTGTGTCCCAACGGTCCCTGCCAGAATCACAGAAGGAGGGGGACAGCCAATCACAGCCCTGCAGTCACACAAGCACAGACAGGCTTCAGTTCCCTATCAGGTCCTGCTAGCTGCTAATCCCCTGCACAGCCTGGGAATTCAGGGAGCAGGAAGTGGAAGACAAGGGAGGGATTATTAGGGTTTCTGCAGAAATATTCAATAAATTAGTCTGAAACACTACTTTATAAGCACAATTCTTCTATATCTAAATGAGTATAATGCACTGGTACGTTATTATTTTTTTTAAACAAAATGTCTATTTAAGGGACATGGAACTGTAAAATATGGATCAGATGCCTTAGTAGTGATCTGTTTCGGTTTTAAACGTTCACAACATAAACAGTAACAATGACAATTCACTTTAGAATGCAAAAGAGGTCAAACCTATGATGCTTATTCTTAAAAACATAAATAGATAATTTATTGAGTGGCGAGAAAATAGGAGTTTCCTAAAATTCCTGTTTTACTACAGTGGTTGCACTGGAATCAGCCCTCTTCATTTGTGTATTTTTATTTATTTTGTGACACTTTCTAGTCTGGTTTTTAAACAATTGCAGTTTTGAGCTAAACAGGCTGAGGATAAGGAGGGATTATGGAAACCTCAGAGCTTTATATCACCCTTTAGGGGTAAGAGTGCAGACAGACAGACATTTGGTTCAAACTCTAGAGCATTGTTTAGAGAGAATAATGATGTCCTAAGATTAATATCACACTCCACAACCTCTGAATGTCAGTTTTCAGTACTGCCATGCATGGAAAGTCTGCAGCTCCAGTGATAAAGGACAGAACCTTTACTTCCCTTAAAAAGGGCAGTTGGAAGATATTTCTGGAATAAAATATACTGATGGAAGAGTTGGGCTTTCAAAGTAAAGCTGGCCATTTGTGACACAGAGAAGAGGCTGATGGTGCATTTAATACACATCTCACCCAAAAAATGTAGATTGGCAGAATGTCAGGAAAAAAGATTTATGGCAACCAATCACATCACAAATTCATTGCCATAAACAGGAATTAGCTAGTTTACCTTTGGAATGTGTAATGTATCTGAATATTAAAAACATAAAAATCGAACCTCAGCTCTTTATACTCAGCACGCATTCACATGTGCTCTTTTTTTAAATACTTTATTCTTCTCATGTATTTTGATTTATTTGGCGAGTATATATACACACACACACACTTTCCAAAATGTGTGTGTGTCCATGTGTCATGTTTGAGATAAAGGAAGCAACCGGACAGATCGTTACATGACACGGCTTCACAAAGCACCATGGATGAGGATTTGTTATCAGACACAATGGGTATGTGAGAACCAGCAATCACGTCAGTTCTCAGACCAATCCCTCCGAATCAGTGTGTCGGTCAGTAATTTTGGCACTGGGAATGCGGAGCACGCTGAGGAATTGTGTGCACGGGACAAACTGCAACTGCAGATTAGCAGGTGATAAGGTTACCGAGCAAGAGCTTGTGTGTCATCACTATAAATAGGATTATTCAACCCCCCTTTCCATTACTAAAGCAGACCACTTCCTATCCTAAACACTGTTCTCTGAAACCCCTCCCCAATGATTAGGGCAGAGACACGTGGAGATTCGGGGAGATTAGTTACCCTGCAAAAAAACGCCTCTTCTTCAGGCGCCTAATCTCCCCGAACTGCCTTCCCGTCGGCTAAAATCTAAATTGCCCACGGGATGGCACTCGAAGCGCTTCATTTTCTGAAGTCACCCGAAGTTGCCTCACGAGGAAACTTTGGGCAACTTTGGAAAACAAAGTGCTCCGAGTGCCGGCTGGTGATTTACATTTCAGCCGGCGGGAAGGTAGTTCGGGGAGATTAGTCGCCCAAAGAAGAGGCGATTTGTCATTGGTGACTAAATCTCCCCGAATCTCCACATGTGTCTCTGTCCTTAAAAAGCATTTTGCCGAAAGCTTCCATTATCGAAATGGAAGGGGGGGGATGTTACAACTTGATCAAAGGGAAGCACGGTGGATAAGGAGACTGGAATGTATTAAACCAAAAGGTATGAATGTCCATAATAGTCTCAAATGTTTCTTATAAGAATGAAAATGGTTTTTCCTTGAACTATTTATTAAGTTCAGAACCTGATATTTTTTCCTTCTTTTCTCAGGTATTAAGAACCAACTAGCCCTTGAATTTCACGGAACTCTTGCCGTGTAAGTAAATTAAATAAATAAATAAATAAATAATAAAACTGTTATTGATACAGGAGCTAAGTTTAATGAGCTGGTGCTGTATATTGTAATGACTATGGTTATCTACATGCTTCTCGGAACCCTTAAGTCGCTTACTCTAGCAGTATTTATGATCTGTATGCAATGGTAAAAGGGATAGGCAGAGATGACAATTTCCTGTTATGGACTTAAAAAGACTTGGCTATATCCCACAAAACAACAGATGATCACACGGACACACTGGATTGGACTATGAATGGAAAAAAGATACATGATTTTGTATTTTAGTTAATTTTTGTAACTTAATTATACTTGACATGAGTGTCCCTTTAAGAGGTGAATGGGGGAGGTTCCTGGTTTAGATGAGGGTATTTAATCCCATAATACCCTGCACCTTGCACACTTGACAAAGGGCTTTACCCCGAAATAAGTAGTGTTTACACTGCTAAATAAAAGAACACCTGCAGTTTGAAATTACTGCGTTGAAGCTGTTTATTCTTTTTCTACGTGAATTATCCTGATTACTAAAGGGGTGATTCACTTTAAATTGAGCTTTTAGCAGTGCTTTGAGAGCAGAATTCAAAGGCAATTTGCAACTGGTCTCCCTATTTTGTGTTTATTGTTTTGTGTTCTGTAACTCTCAGGTTTAAAGGTAAACTGTTACCTGGTTGCTAGGGGGTCAATTGTCTTAGCAACCACTGGCTAGTTCTGACATCCAAATGGAAGATAACTAGTAGAGGGCCTGAAAATAAAGTTAAAGGATTTCGGTGGTGAGTCAGCGATCCCAATAAATGTGTTATCTACAGTGCAAGAGGATAACAAATGAGGATTTAAAATGCATCAGTATCCCATTACCTCCTTGATACAGTTGCAGGCACTCGGGGACCGTGCAATGCATGTTTCCTACTGATTTACCTGGAATCTGGAAATCTAAAACCGCATGACATGGTGGCATGGTGTGTGTATGTGTGTAAATAAATTATATATATATATATATATATACACACACACACAGGTATAGAATCCCTTATCCGGAAACCTGTTATCCAGAAAGTTCAAAATAACAGAAAGGCCATCTCCCATAGATGCCCTTTTATCCAAATAATCCACATTTTTAAAAAAGGCAAAACCAGCCTATTGGGTTTATTTAATGTTTACATGATTTTATCGTAGACTTAAGGTATGAAGATCCAAATTACGGAAAGATCCATTATCTGGAAAACCCCAGGTCCCGAGCATTCCGGATAACAGGTCCCATACCTGTGTGTATATATATATATATATATATATATATATATATATATATATATATATATATATATATATATATATATATATATATATATATATATATATTTGTAAGCAAATGGAAGAAACAACCACCCAATTCTTGGAAACTCAAATGTAATAAAGAAGGAAGTGCCATGTCCAGTTTCAATTGCTTCCCCCCTGCATAGTATTGCATATCATTACATCTAATGGTTTATATGCATGTAAGTGATACAGCTTAAAGCCGTTTCTGTTTTTCTAATATTGTCCCTGTTGCTGTCAAACTGGACATCTGATCTCTGTCACGGCGGCTGGGAATGGAGGGTTAAGTCTCCAGCGTGACATTTGTAAAGTGGCTGAGGGGTCGTACAGCTTGTTTGTCAGTTCCCCTTGTGAAATGTGTAATTGCTCATGGCCACTTCCAATCTGACACCCAGTAAACGCCATGCATAGCAATGTACCCGCTTATTACAGCCAAAGAGGTTGGAGGCAGCCATATCACAATGCAGTATTTGAATATAAACCAGCCAATGGCCTGGCTCCTGCCAAGAAATAGTCCGTCTTACTGGCCCTGGGAAACGTTCCTTATATTCTATGTCCTTCTTTGTTTTCCTCTTCATTTTATTAGAGAGCACAAAAGTGTTTTGTTTTGCGGTGTACAAAAGGAGTCCCTTTGCTTCCCTCGTGCCTCCCACTCGCCTCATTAATAAGGAAGATGGCTGAATAACTTGTGTGAATGGATAAGCTGCTGTTGGCCTCATGCTCTTAACAGGAGACTGTGAATGAGATAACAGCAGGTGTCTCTCAATTACCCATTCCCCTAACCTCCCGGGCTAATTCGTCTATTCACCATCTGTCAGCAGAAGGAGCGCTCTCCTCTATGACTAGATCATTGGCAGATGGAGATTATACCATTAGCACAGGGGTAAGCTTGTTGCTTTAACTTCACTCTGACTGTGACTTTGCTTAAAAAAAAGGTACAGCAGGACAGCAATTCTATCTGTGAAATCACATACACTGTACTGCTGGTTTCCAACGGAAATACATGTATCGCATCAGAAAAAGCAGAATGGCAGCTCCCACCCATATGATTCTCAGCATTAATTAAATGAATGAAAAGGGCAAGACTGAAACCTTTAAAGGAGAAGCAAACCCAAAAGTTAAAAAACCCATTCCCTACATAGACCCCCCTCCCTCCTCCCCTCAGTGTTACCCGCGCAAATGCCCCTAAGTCTTTACCTCCCAAAGGTAAAGCTCTCCCAAAGGGGGCGGGAAGGGAGGTAGTAAGAGTACTATCCAACCATTGATTAATGCATCTTTATAATATGAAATATAGTAAAAATATGGATTTATGTAAAAATACAATTCCAATGTATTTGCTCATATTGAACAAAGGTGAATTGAAGCATACAAGAAAAACAAATAGATATCTAATGTGGCACTGTAGAGCACAGAGGTTAATGAACTCCACTGAACCCAGCAGAATGTGGGAGCTGCTGAATCGGATGGAAAATTGTAAATGGCCTCTAATTAAGTTTTATGTGGAAGCTGTTCATAAACTTGGTTGGCATTATAAAAGTATATATGGTTTTGCTGCGTGACATAACACACAGATAAACATTCCTAACTCTTCAATGCACATACACAAACAATACAAATGCACATTTCTATTGTTTCCTTTATAACGTACTATTACTTGCATAGTAACACAGGCAGCAACTGTCAAACTGCCAACCCTGTGACAGAAAGACATACAGAAGCGGTGTCCAAAAGGTAGATCGGGTTCAGTAGACCTTTAAGAGCAGAAGCACACGTGGATATTCAGGGAGAATCTCCCCTTCCTACCAGCTAGAATCTAAATTGGCGGCGGGATGGCACTCGGAGCGCTTTGTTTTCCGAAGTAGTCTCACGAGGAAACTTCAGACGACTTCGGAAAATGAAGCGATCTGAACGCCATCCTGCTGGTGATTTAGATTCTTTAGATTCTATCTCCCCGAATCTCCACGTGTGTCTCTTCCCTAACTGGTAATCAGTATATCTCAAGACACAAACAGCTTGTCTAAATTTTCCTCCTGTTTCATGTTCTTCATTCAGGTATTTTTATGCTAAGGTTATATAAGACATAGATGTTTGAATATAACAATATACATTTTCTCATGAATAAATATTTAAGTAATATTTTCCATGGGACAGAATGCTAACAATGCTTTCATGGATGTAGATCATAATGGAATAACATCACTAGAAGTAGACCTCGCATTAGTAAAGTATGGGCACTCGTGACCTATAGCAACCACATATTGGCTTTCATTTGCACTAGTTTAATGCTGATTGGTTGCAGTGGGTGAAACAGAGCTATTTATATAACCAAGTGCAATGTGTTATTTTTGCGACTGGCTACCATAAAGTCTTTCTCAGAAATTAACAGGCATAAAATAAGTTTAATCCTTTTGCCATTTTTAATAAGCTGCCAAAATCATAAATATCCTCTTTCTAGAGCACAATTTCCATGACGCAACTGCGTGATCATCTAATTCTTAAAATAACACAACTGACCCAGCCAGAGGGCTTTATGGTTACAAATAATTTGTTAATGCTCTTAAAACAAAATATGGGTCGGCTGAGAAAATTTAAGCTGCTCAACTATATAATGTCATTCATCACAATGATTTCTTACACTACACACTGTACATTGGTTGCAGTTAATGATTTACAAAGGAAAAAGGGGAGGAAGCACACCAGTGACAAGATAAACCCCCAAATAGAGAGTGGCACAATGTTTTAAATCATAGTTTCCTAATGTGCACCTAGTCAGCTAAAGTATTGGGAGCCGTTCTCCATACTTTGGTGATGCCACTGGATTGTAAGAAGGTCACAGCAGGGCAAAACGGATTCTCTGCATACCAGTCATTCAGCTGTTTCTATCTATACTATAAGCACACATGTGTAATCAGAATTCTATACAATGTCGCAATGCTAGGGGGGTAATTTATCAAGGTCCGAATTTATCTGAGTATTTCTAAATTAGAAATACGAGAAACTCTGATTGCCTGAATGGACCTTATTTATGAAGTAAAAAAGCCCAACAAATAGGGTCGGGCAAACTTCTGAGCTTTCCACAAAAACTCCAAATTGTTTGTGGTTTCTGCGCAAAAAAACTATGAAAAATCTATGAAAAAAATCTTAGTTTCCTGAGTTTTTTGTGCAGAAACCACAAACTCATCGGACATCAGCGCAGACACTGGGACCTTCCCCATTGACTTATACAGGACCTCGAGAGCTTTTACATGCCAGGGTTTCGGATTTGGAGTTTTTAGGGAATCGGACTTTAATAATTCTCGAAAAATTTGTTTTCTTTTTTTTTTTTTTGTGAAAACCTTGGTTCTCTTAGAGTTGGAGCTACACTTAGGGGGTTATTTATCAAAATCTCAATTTATCTCATTATTTTCTGAAATATACCCCGACCAATCCGCCCAAGTTATTTACCCTTATTTATCAATGCATTTTCCCGGAAAAATCCAGAGCAGGGGGAAAAAAAAAATCAGAAAATTGGTTTAAAATCATATGAAAATTCGAATTATTCTAATTTTTCCGGGTTTTCCACACAAAAACTCAAGATTTTTTGCACGAAACCCAGAGCAGATCAGGATATCTTCAGCACTTCTCCCATTGACTAATGCACAACCTTGGCAGGTCTGAGATGCCGGATTTTTGGATTCTGATTTTTCCCTTCCTCAAGGTATAATAAATCACGAAAAAGAGTTGTTTTTTTTACTAAAAATTCAGATTGTATAGGCAAACAAATGAATTTTTGGCATTCGGACTTTAATAAATAACCCCCTTATTATAGGGTTGTTTTCAGCCCACGATTAAGTACCTTTGGGATACGAAACGCCTATGGAGATGTAAAAATATATTTTTATACTTTGACTAATAAAGACAAATGGGGGAATGTAATTAAAGTGGCAAAGAGTAAAACAATTCGCACCAATAAGAATAAAAATCCACATCTCACAATGTAATATTGTTCCTTAAACTGTTATTGCATTGCGATTTGTAATTGCGCGCTCTTAAGAAGTGCTTGAAGGTGTCGTAATCTTTTGGAGCAAACATAACGACTTTTTCAGTAAGAAGTTTTATTACATATAACTGTCGGAAGTGGTTGCTAAACAGTTTCCGTGTTCGTAAAAGCTATTTTAAATTCGCGCAAAGCTAAAAATTGTTCACGCAAAGGCATAACTTTTCGCATTGCGAATAGTTTTTCCGTTACAGACTTTTATTACATTCCCCCGAAAATGTTTTAACTTATTCTTTTGGTTCTGTGGATTCCTCTGAGTGTCCTGTTGTCTATTCTTGTTTTCAGGGGTCCAATGAAGTGTTTAGTACTCTGAATCACATATTAAATCTTAAACTGTTTGCATTTTAGCTCCTTTAGTAAGGCAACATTGTACATACTTACCGTGGTTATAAACCTGTACATTGGCTGTCGCCTCTCTGTATATTTGACAGTGATTGGACTCAAGTCATACCGGAACCAGATGGCAGGTACTACGCGCCCTGTATGGCTGTATGCAACATATGCCTAGAAGGTAAACAGAAGCCTTTTGAAGATGCTTAAATGAAAACAGAAATGCAGACCTTCACACTGATCCGTATCTGAAAATTGAGCAGGTGGTAAGAATCAATCATATCTGCTTTTCTTTGTGTTCCTCAGACCTCGATAAGAGACAATTTCTAGCAATTTGCCTCAGCAGACTGCAGCGAAATTGTGTGTGTCTAACGGAAAACATAATGGACTACTCAGTTTCTAATGAAACATTTTTTTTGGTGTTGTTGGCCCTGGAAACCCTGTTTCCCCAAAAGAACTAAATATGTTTTGATTTGGTTTTAAGAACATCTGTGTACCTTTGAATTAATGACAGTTATGGATAACAACTCTTCCATAGGACATGTTCTTAAAAGAATAGTAAAACCAAAAATGAAAGTGTTTTAAAGTAATGAAAATATAATGCAGTGTTGCCCTGCACTTGTACAACTCTGTTTGCTTCAGAAACACTACTATAGTTCATATAAACAAGCTGCTGTGTAGCAATGGCGGAAATTGGAAAAAAGTCTAAATGGCACTGGTTACATAGTGGATAACAGATAACACCATTATGTTCTACAGAGCTTATCTGCTGTGTAACCTGAGCTTTTTTCCTTTAAATGGCTGCCCCAATCGCTACACAGCAGCTTATTTATATAAACTATAGTAGTGTTTCTAAAGCAAACACACCAGTTTTAGCAGTGCAGGTCAACAGTAAATTATACACACACTTGAAAAAGGGTTTCACCCGAAACATGTAGTGTGTTGCACTGCTAATAAAAAAACACATGTAGTTTGAAAATACTGCTTTGAAGCTGTTTATGCCAACATTTTTACAGTAACAGTACATTATATTTTTATTACTTTAAAACACTTAGGGGCTGATTCACTAACTTCGAGTGAAGGATTCAAAGGTAAAAAACTTCGAATTTCGAAGTTTTTTTTGTGCTTCTTCGACCATCGAATGGGCTACTTCGACCTTTGACTACGACTTCGAATCGAAGGACTCGAAGTAAAAATCGTTCGACTATTCGACCATTCGATAGTCGAAGTACTGTCTCTTTAAAAAAACCTTCGACCCCCTAGTTTGCCATCTAAAAGCTACCGAAGTAAATATTAGCCTATGGGGAAGGTCCCCATTGGCTTGGCTAACTTTTTTTGATCGAAGGATATTCCTTCGATCGTTGGATTAAAATCCTTCGAATCGTTCGATTTGAAGGATTTTATCGTTCGATCGAAGGAATTATCCTTCGATCGTACTATTTGCGCTAAATCCTTCGACTTCGATATTCGAAGTCGAAGGATTTTAATTCCTAGTCGAATATCGAGGGTTAATTAACCCTCGATATTCGACCAATAGTGAATCGGCCCCTTACATTTTTTGATTTTTTTTTTAAATTGTAACTGTTACTATAACAGGATAGTATTGGCCTGATTCAGAGCCTCCACATTGCCACATTCTAAATAAATATTTTAAAATGAGGGTTTGATGAAGGGCCAGGGAAGTCAAACGAATATATATATTATGCATTTCTTGACACAACAAGCAATCTCAAACCTGGATTTGGTGCAGAAGGCAGAATTAAGACAATCCTGCAAGTGCCGTTTTAAAAAAAACTTGTTTGAAAGACATGGCCAGACTATTTTACGTGCATTAAACAAAATAAGTAGGACCATCACAATCAAAACATAAGAACAGAAAGAACTGAAAACATTATTGCGTCATGGTGACGAGCTAACATTCCAGGCAACAGAAGCCTTCTTTGGTTATCTGATTGTTACTCATTATGTAATGCAGCTGGAATTCTATATTTTCTTTAATAAGTCTTGTGTTTTTTATTTTCTGCCCGCTGGCATCATTCGGGTAATTATAAAACTTACCTCATTTTTCCAGATCACACTTTTCCTGTTGTTAGCCTTACATTTCACTATGAGGCAATGCTCACTCTCTCTGTTTTTTTGAAAGACTTACCTTATTAGCCACTGTGTATTGGTATGAAAATTGCTGCTTCCCATTCAAGTCTTCATATACAGTCGGCACAATCTTTAAGACATAATCATGGGATTCCAGAGCTGCACATAGGAGATGTATGTCAGTAAAACAAAGGTATCAATGTATATAGAGGTCAACATTTGATTGTGTCTAGTTACTTCAACAGTTGCAAAGGAGTTGGGTAGCAAATCACAGGCATCTCAATTTCAGGAATAGAACAACTTTGGACAAATAGGTGAAGGGATGATGGGGTAGTGACAAAATTGGGACTCTCCTCTTGTAGGGGAGGAAAGTGTTTGCCTCTGTAACAGAGGCCTGAAACCCCTACAAAAACACTGGCATCGTAAGTGTAGAACTTGTAAACCAGGGGTCCCCAATCTTTTTTGGCCCGGGGACCAAAGAAGAGCCAATTTTTTTTTTTGCAAGGACCGGGAGGGGTTGGGGGTCGGGTAGGGGGTTAGGAGGGGCCGGTGAGTGGGTTGGAGGGGCCGGTGAGTGGGTTGGAAGGGCCAGTGTTCAATTTGGCGCGCTAATTGTCGGCTAACTTCAGGACTATCCGCGGCCCGGTTCTGGGCCACAGCCGAGCGGTTGGGGACCCCGGCTGTAAACTATTGAATAATTACATCGGTCAATATACATACCTTTTGAGGCCAGTTTATCGGCACCTCCTAAGGCATTGAAAGCACCATGAATGTTGTCAACCTGTAATCAGAGGAAAATATCACGTATGGGTATATGTCATGATGCATACTAAAAAAGCCCCCCAAAGCCATTAAATAAACAGCGAAAATAACTAGGTAATGCCTGTATTCACTTTAATAAAATAGTTTTATCTTCTTGTGCTATTTTTTTTCTCAATCAGATAATCTGCAGAACTTCCAGCTGACTAAATGAAATCAAGGGCACTGAAATTTCTAGGCGAGTTGTTGCAACAGCAAGTATGGGGCCGATTCACTAACTTCGAGTGAAGGATTCGAAGTTAAAAAACTTCGAATTTCGAAGTTTTTTTTGGGCTACTTCAACCATCGAATGGGCTACTTCGACTACGACTTCGAATCGAAGGATTCAAAGTAAAAATCGTACGACTATTCGACCATTCGATAGTCGAAGTACTGTCTCTTTAAAAAAGACTTCGACCCCCTAGTTCGCCATCTAAAAGCAAACTAGGGGGTCCCCATAGGCTTGGCTAACTTTTTTTTGATCGAAGGATATTCCTTCGATCGTTGGATTTAAATCCTTCGAATCGTTCGATTCGAAGGATTTAATCGTTCGATCGAAGGAATTATCCTTCGATCGTTCGATCGAACTATCTGTGCTAAATCCTTCGACTTCGATATTCGAAGTTGAAGGATTTTAATTCCTAGTCGAATATCGAGGGTTAATTAATTCGACCCTTAGTGAATCGGCCCCTTAGTGTTGAGAGCATGGGCGTAACTACAGAGGAAGCAGACCCTGAGCCCAGGAGGTATGGGGGCCCTATGAGGCCGAAATAATGCTCAATTTCAACATATATAAGTAAAACTGGTCAGCCTCTGGATATGTTGGGGACCCTAAAATTAATTTGCTGTGGGGCCCAGTACACCACTGGTTGAGAGCTTAGCAAATGCCACGAGCTTGCCAATTTGCAGCATTGCGAAGAAACAAATATTTTCCATGGCGCACAAAAAAATGATATTTTGATGATATGGCAGACCCTCTCGTATTAATCATTTGCAAGAAATCTGCCCCTTTCCCAGAAGCGAGAAAAAATAAAGGTTATAAACGTGAAGCATTAAACTGGCACCCATTCCTTGATTCTGTCAGCAGAGGGTATCAATATTTGAAGCTCCATTTTTAAATAGTAATATTTTTATTACCATAAGAGAATAGCCACATGCAGCAATGTACTGTGTCACAGTCATCATGCTCCCATTGACTGGCACACCCTAGCATATACTTTAAGAGGTTTGTATTGCTGGCTGAAGCTTCAGATTTACATAATAACACTAGGGCAGCCGAAAATTGACCTTGCTACACCCTGCTCTTCTACTACTCATTAATCCCCTGTTCTCTGCCAGCTTCTTTACAAAGAATGATTGTTGCAGGGAGCGGTTATGAAGAGTTGAAATAGTTATATAACATGTGGTGACCCAATAAACAGCAGCGAGGTGTGGTAATAAGAATGAATAAAACCACAGGCACAAACATGTGCATTGAACTTTTTATTCATACTTTTTCAGTCAATGAGATACTAAATAAAGATATTTTATGTAACTAGAAGACATTTCCCAAAGAGGGCACCCGGATGCACGGATTATCTAAAGGCTTTGAACAAGGAAAGGTCATTATGACTAAATAAAAATCACCGAGCAGAAGTGAATGTTTATTAAATCTATTTTATATTATTTTCTTCCCTGTTTAGATATGAATGTTTTATGAGATCCTCACACACTTTTCCTGCTGCAAGACTGATTCAAGCACTGTACAACATAGTAAATCCAACATCAGACCATCCATGCTCTTCTGTACAAAGTAGTTAGTTTATCAGTAGGAGAACGTTCTTATGGAAAGGACTGTGGGCACCCACCTGTAATGTGTTGCCAAAGCTTAGCTTGTGAATAATGTGTCTCATGTCAGGGTTTGCTGGCTGGGCTATGGCGCTGTGTGTAGATACGTGGAAATTTCCTGGAACCTATTTACAAAAGATAAAGTCACAGCAGTCAAGCCAAACAACTAGCAGCAGGCAAATACATAAGGCACTGAGAAAAATCTATTTGGAATAGAAAAACAGGATTTTCCATAGGATTATTTGTCAAATAGCATTAGATTGTTATGTACGTATAACAAGGAAAGGCAAATATTCTACTGTTAGCAAAAGAACCGGGCTTCTCCATAGTATAGACAGGTTCCCGGTGAAATTAAGCAAGACAAACTGAAGTTATCTGTCAAATGAAAGTGTAAATGAGTGAAATGAAAAGGACCTAGTTGTAGCAATCCTGCAATTGGTTGCAAAGGATTATTGTATAACCCTCATTCTGCAGATACGGATTTGCTCCTTATCTTTCAACAGGACCAATTTCTCAGCTTCGGCCTAATTCTCCTATGGCCCACAGTGTGGTGCCGAACATGGAGAGGTAGCGGTATAGTGCAGGACATGCGATGTAATAATACCTGTATTCCTCCTCACCCATTGCTGCTATAAAGTATACAGTTTATTTGCTTCTCTAAGGTGTTAGAAGGGCAACAAACTGTTAATTTTCAGATGGGAAATTAGTAAAGGGCCATAACAGTTTTCCAGTTCGAAAAGGAGATTTCGACCTTGCTATGTTGGTTCCCATGGCAACTGGTGCTTGGATACTGCCGGTCTCACTTAGCTATGAACCAATCAAGAATAAAATGTGCCCTCAATCAGAGTACTTGTATATAAAGAATAGAGTGTTATGATGCATACTGTATAAAGAAGGGATGAAATACTGTCCATTCTGACAGTAGTAACAGTGCCGGATTTACGGGGCAGGCGCCCCTAGGCCATGCGGTCCTAGCGCCTGCCCAGACAGACGCACAAGAGAGGCTGCTCCCCATAGAGAGGCTGGGCGGCATGCCACCCCTAGTAATCTGCTGCCTTAGGCCCAGGCCTTTGTGGTCTCGCCACAAATCCGGGCCTGAGTAATACTAGAGGTATATAAAGCAGTCAAAGGTAAATTTCCATAGCTATGATGCATTCAAGCGCAATGATTTACTGTATATACTGCAGCCTTCCAACTCCCAGCAGGCCTCAAAAGTGAAGAGCTGTCATTCAACAGCAACTAAATTAGAGTTACCAGATCATCAGGGATATGATCTGTGGTCAGTTAACCCTAAACTATAGGGCCATAGGACTTAAGAAATTAATGAATTAAAGCTTAACAAAAAAGTAGGCTAGAAATGCTGTAAGTTATGCTTTGTGCTTCTGTACCAGCCTGAGGCAAACACGGCCCTTTTGCAGTAAAGATCTGTGTCTCCAAAGATGCCCCAGTAGCTCTCCATCTTCTTTGCTGCTCATTCACTGCCTATACTTGGTGCTGCGGTCATTTACCAGAGCTTAGAGATCAGCTGACAATAAGCAACGACCCCTAAGCTTTTCAACAGCTGGTCAGCGTACACTGAGCATGTGCAAGGTCACTGACACTCCTAACAAAACCCAACATGGATGAGCTCCTGTGCACAGATGTAGGCCTTAATCAATACTCATATATGCTGAGCCTTTGGGCTGGTGCTGTGAGTTTAGTATCTAACTACAGCACTTCTAATTATATTTATTTTAAGGGTTTCGTTTTCTATTACCACTGGAGGGTCTTGAAAACCAAACTCTCCAGCTGTAGTTAAAATACAGCTTCTAGCTAAAGGAGTATGGTAACAGTTTATAAGCCAGAAGACATTTACCCTGTCATGGTTCTTTTACAGATAAAGGATACAACCGACTTTAACTACATACAGAGCAAGCAAGAAAAAACATTCAGATCACAGTTTACTAAAGAAAACAAAGACACAAAATACGTTAATGTATGATTTAATTGCCACTAGCGCATATTTATTGAATTACTCAGAGAGAATGTCAGTCAATGTGCACAGAGAGATCAACAAAATGAGTTTCCCCAGACTATGATATCACCCAGCAGACTGTAATGGTTTCACTGACACATGGGATAGCTGCTATGGTACAAATAGTGCCCCGTCCCTATTATGCCATAGTCCTGACCCAATTTTACCTCCCTATGTTAAGTGCAAATTATAAGATTCTTTTATAATTAAAGCTTATCAAAACATATGCCCAGAAAAAATATACTGCATGGTACGGCTGCAATTTCTCTGCTAAAGATAGACACTCATGTATCCGTGCATTAGGGCTCAGCTTATGTAATATAAAAACGTTCACCCTGGAGGGCAGACTGCTAAAACACGTGCACAAGTGGATGAATATTTATTTTTAAAAAATGTACATAGCATTATACAATGTATAATTAGTACATTATATCTATCCTGTATCAACCACCTCTAATCCACTGCAAAATGCAGTACAGGTATGGGACCTGTTATCCAGAATGCTCGGGACTTGGGGTTTTCCAGATAATGGATCTTTCCATAATTTGGGTCTTCGTGCCTTATGTCTACTAGAAATTCATTTAAACATGAAATAAACCCAATAGGCTGGTTTTGCTTCCAATAAGGATTAACTATATCTTAGTTGGGATCAAGTACAAGCTACTGTTTTATTATTACAGAGAAAAAGGAAATCATTTTTAAAAATTTGGATTATTTGGATAAAATGGAGTCTATGGCATACAGCCATTCCATAATTCAGAGCTTTCTGGATATCGGGTTTCAGGATAAGGGATCCTATACCTGTATTACTGTTACACTCATATATAAAAACAAATGCACACACAAGCTTAACTGGCATTAGCCCCTAAGTGTAAGGGCACACCTGGCGACTTCCTTGTGAGGCAACTTCGGGCGACTTCGGAAAAACGAAGTGCCGCGTGTGCCATGCTGCAGCCTTTTTTTCATTATAGCCGGCGGAAGCCGTTCGGGGAGATTAGTCACCCAAAAGAAGAGGCGATTAGTCGCCAGGCCACTAAATCTCCCCGAATCGCCAGGTGTGCCCTTACCCTAAATGTAATAAAAGGCACCAAGTTTGCCCAGGAGCAGTAGCACATAGCAACCAATAAGATGTTTGCTTTTAAACAGGTGACCAGTAAATACTACTTGCCGATTGGTTGCTCTGATTTACTTCACCTGGGCAAACTTAGTGCCTTTATTACACAACCCCTTAAGATTTTTATACAGTCCTGCAGCTGAGCAATTGTCCTGTATACTAAGTGGAATTCA
This sequence comes from Xenopus laevis, assembly GCF_017654675.1. Lineage (NCBI taxonomy): Eukaryota > Metazoa > Chordata > Amphibia > Anura > Pipidae > Xenopus > Xenopus laevis. The sequence goes on from NC_054376.1 coordinate 104,974,116, forward strand.
TATTACCTTGTTAATACTAAAGAGCCCTTCAAATCTGCAGCCATATGCATTATTTATAGGGATCTTCATAGAATTGTCAATGTGACCAACTTCGTGTCTTCCCATTTCATCTTGAATGTCCAGCCCCACCACTGAGGAGAAAGTGGAACAGGATGAAACATTTTACATACAGAAGGAAAAGTTCTCCGTACAATCCAACTAAAATGGCCAATATATTTTTGTCAGTATTTATGATGTGAAACTTATCAGACTTGAGTCTAATGAGCACTGGTTCGATTAGTGGCTTCAACAACTGTCAACCTGGAGGAAGCAGGTATTAACAGAGAACCAAACCCTTTATATTAAAATCCCCTACCCCCTACCCTACATAGACCCCCCTCCCTGCTCCCCTCCAGCCTAGGTGTTACCCTCGGTAAATGCCCCTAACTCTTCACTTACCCCTCGTTGCAGATTCAGCGCCTCAGAGTTCATGGGCGCAATCTTCTTCTCTTCGGTAAACTTTGGGTCTTCTTCCGGCACTTCGGCAATTTCCGTGACTTTTGGTGCATGCACAGTTGTTAAAAAACCAGCAGACTGCTCCAACTGCACATGCGCCGATACGGCGCTTACTTCGCGAAGGTTAACGAAGAGAAAAAGATGGCGCCCGTGAACTCCGACGAGGGGTAAGTAAAGAGTTAGGGGCATTCACCGAGGGTAACACCTAGGCTGGGGGGGGAGCAGGGAGGGGGGGTGTATGTAGGGTAGGGGATTTTAATATATAGGGTTTGGTTCTCCTTTAAGGAGGATGTTGAATTCTGGAGTTGGACACAGCCAACTTTGTTGGCAATATACTGGCAAACCTTTGTCATGAGTGGTGATAGATGGTTTATATAGATATATATGCCAGGAGACAAAAGGTTGGATTCACCATTTGTCCATAGATTGAAATGCAGAGAAAATCTACATGTGCCTAATAAGCCTAATAACTTATTAGGGAGCTTTTAGGCAGGTCATCAGGAAGTTTGTGGGCAGTCCGCTAGTAAGACATTGCTAATTAGACAAGGAAAGGCAATAACTTTACTTGAACCTTAATAACACCTTCATAGAAGCTTAGTGAGCAAAAAAACTAAAATAAAATACATGTAACTTTTTTTATATTTCAATTTGATAAATCCAAAGGATAAATAGGCATATAGATCTTCTAACCATAAAAGAGAGCAAACAAATATTGTTTTAAGGCAGTGTATTTGTTAACTTCCCTGATGGCTGAAAATTGGGCAGATTAGAAAATCCCTTCTGGTGGAGACAGCATCAACACGTTGATGCAGTCTTCTCCTGGTGGTTCGGCCTAGGAGTCAATTATGTTCGGATTGTAGAGCTGTGGTCCAAATGATCGGATCAGCCACTTACCTTCACAAGGGAGGTTGGGTAAGGTGACGTTTAGAGTCACATCTATTTTCCCACCACTATCCTTATCGGGGTCATCAACATACAGCTCATTAACACTGAAATTGAAAACAATATACACAAAAAATTAGCTAGAAGCCTCCTGTAATCATGAGAATAAAAACTAGGTTGGAAATGCCAACAAATAGATTGCACTTGAAAGAATAAAACTTTTGGATTGGTTAATCTGAACAGTGGACTTTCGAGTGATTAAAGAAAGATCAGTTTGTGTCTGATACCCCCACACTGTGCCCTTCAGATGCAGCATACGGTAGCATGACACGGATTATGTGCTTTAATCCAGCACTGTGTTATTGGGAGTAAAACACAATGAGGGAATCGAAGCAGAAAGAGGAATGCTAAATCAGGTTAAGCAAATAATAATGATAATAATAATTTTAGCTTTTCCATTTTTCTGTACAAGTGGAGCCCTGCTGTGTTTTGATGAAGAAGCTGGTGAAATCATCATTTTTGATTCATGAAGGACTCCCTAAAGCAAACTGAATACAGGTTCAGAGGGACTTTTATATCCTTCTTTTGGATCAGCAGGAATTGAGTGCACACTGAGCCTAAAGGTGGCCATAGATGTGCAGATTTACCTGCAAGATCGGACATCCCCGTCTCCCGACCTGCCACTAACCTTCAGTTTAAATAAAGTAGTAAAAGAACAGATGTTCTGCCCCTGACAGCAATCATATAAAAGTTTATGTCTGTCAAAAGCTGCTGACAGTTTCCCACTAAAAATCGGCAGATAGGCAATACATGCATAGATATTATCGGCAGCTGACAGAAATCTTCGAACCTGTCCGATCGTCATGGAACAACACTCCACACACAGCCCGAAAATCGTATGAATCGAGGATTCGTACAGTCGGATCTTTCCGTTTATGGCCAGCTTTACAGATGTTCGTCTATTTTCAACTTCAAGAACTGTAAACTGACTATGAGTATTTGTCACAAGACCACTGTAAAGTGTTACTGTTCCCTGTATGTCTTCTCAGTATCTAAAAAATAACACATTAATATATTTTTTACACTAAAAGCTGCAATGGAAAACTACTCTACTCTACTAATCTTTCTTGGAAAGGAAACAACTGAATGAATAATTAATTACACAATATGTTAATAAAGGTGGTTATGCAACAGTCGGGAATGTGGGAAACATGGGTGACTATTTGTAAAGTAATACTTAGGTTGGACTATATAGGTACACGCCAGCTATTACTCATTTGATATGCAGAAACTGGGTCAGGGAGAGGATGTCTCAATGGAATGGATTACAAAAGAGACAACTAAAAGTCTAAATTAAGAAAAAGAATGGGTGGAAATAAATCTGTATTGCCAAAAAGAACATCTGTAGCACAATACCAAGCCATGCACAAGGCATAGGCCCATGATACACACACCCTGCTGCTACTTTAATGGAATTGCCACTGACATTTAGGGGGTTATTTGTGAAAACTCAAATTTTTCTCACAGTTTGGAAAAAAAATTCTAACAAACTCACAAACCCAAATTCCCTTAATTTACTAATAAAACCTTATCAGTTTATCGTATGAAAACTAGAGCAAACAACCCAAAACTCTCAAATATCCAAAAGGTAAAACACATGTTCCAAAGGTTAAAGGGACCAACTGCCATTGACTTTTACATGATTTCAACAAGTTTTATCTGGTGTTTTTACAGATTCAAGTTTTTTGCAGCTTCAGAGCATGTTTCTTCCTCTAATAATTAAGATTGTTTTCCCATTTAAAACTCGTTAACAAATAGACCCTAACTGTTTTATTCTGTCCCTTAAAATATAGGTAGACTATACACAAAACACCAGGTTGAAAAATTAGCCCATGCGCATGTAACATCATAATCCGTTTGCATTTCAAAAGAATAAGAGACAAAAAGGTCTGCTTGTTTACAGTAAATAGCTTTCTGACGTCTTGGCCTTTTTTGTAAATTAAAAGAAACTAGCCCAATTGCTTCTCCTAGCAAATACCATGAAAGCTTTTAGATTTGCTACAGCATACTTTTAATTTTAAAGCAACTTAAATTGCTACTGAGCCCCAGTTTCATCACATATCTAAAGCTGGCCATAGATGTTGAGATTTTTAAAAGATCAGATCCTGATCGTGAGACCACGATCTTCTCAGAACGATCGTACGAATTTACCATCAACTAAAAAGACCAATTTGCCAGGAAAACAAAGGGGAGCTTCCTGCTTGGCCCTGCAAACATAGATAGATTGCACTGGGAACGACAAAGATTTTTTGACCTGGCCGATCAATTTCCTGACAGATGTCAGCCGAAAAATCGTAAGATGTACGATCATTCGAATCCCACTAACCGCACCATAATTTCGAAGGATTGGTCGGACTTCCCTAAAATCGGTCGTTCGGCAAGAAGAATCGTCGTGTCTATGGGGAGCTTTAGCGCATACCTTACTAGATCTGACTTACTTTCATAGAGATTAAAACTATACTGATGCCTTCCAGATAACCTAGAGATAAAGGATAATTCGATAATGATTGGCAGAGGATCAACCACCTTAAATTATGCTTTTTGGATGGGTGCTCCAGCAGCTTAAACCCTTGCCAGGGATAGTAAGTCATCAATCAATTTGCAAAAGGCGAAGAAAGTGTTTATTAAAGGTCAAAGAACAGGTGACGTTTCAGGCTGTTTCACAAGAGAAGGCCTGAAATGTTGGCTGGTCTTTGACCTTTAATAAAAACCTTCCTCCACTTTGCAAATAGAATTGCTGCAGCGTGTTCTTTGAACCTAAAGATAAAGGGACATACACTTGGATGCAATATGGTGCAGTATTTTGTATATGTATTGTATTGTATGTATATGTACTAAAGCCATTACAAACAAAGACTTTATTGGGCCTGTGTATTTGAAATAGCAAAAATGATGCATGCATTTTGGCAGAGTCCCACCAATAACTAGAGCTGCTGCTTGCTGGAACCGTGCCCGTGTACTTGTTAGCATTGTCACTTTGCCAATGTTGCCGTCACTGCTTATTTATTTACCAATGCAAAATAAGAATCTACTAGGAGCTTCTATTCCTCCTGTTCCGTCCTTAAACATCATTCCCAGAGAACTGCATGGTAACTTTTTCCTATAGCAATATGTCATAATATTTCTTAATTATTGCATGTACTTTGAGCATACTGTATGAAAAAGCACTGGCTCCAGGCCCTGTATTACAATATATTACAGAAACTATAAGAAAGTGGTGCATTCTTAGTTATACATAAGTGGATTTAATAGAAACCATATTCTGTGAATGTCATAGGACCTGACAGTAGGTTTTGATCTTCTAACCGAGACAAAGTAGGGTTGCCACCTGCTCGGTTTTGACCTGAACTGTTCGGGATTTTTTGGGCCTGTTTGGGTCTCAACTGTCTGTTCAGTTTTTTAGCCTTGTGAAACCCAAATAATAATTTGGTCATTAAATGAAACACATCTAGACAACATGGCTTAGTTATCACGAAGTACAGTTTTAAATTACTACAGAAAAAAAGCAAATCGGACAAAAATGAGGGATTGGCATTGCTGTATTTTAGAGCTTTTTAGATTTCTGTATAATAGATCCCATACTTTTCATAACATTTTTTGGCTTATCAGTCCATAAAAAACTAGTTTAGCAGGAGTCATGTGTCTTATTATAATCAGTGTTTCTTCTGTATAAAGAAACTTCACATTATTAAGAGTTACACGTGGTATGACAATACAACATGAAAAACAGCATGAACTACAAATGATTAAAATTGTAATTGTGATTTGCAAAAAAATCCCCAAAAAGTACCTTAACTCTGCACCACCTTCTGCTACTAATGGCTACATATAACATAATGCTGCCAATCCTAAAGACTGGATGAGCCTTTCAGCCCAGCAAGTAGAATTAGGTAGGTGTGCAGAAAACGTATTGGTTGGCAAGACCCTTTCTTAGGAAGCTATCCTGACATTACAATGACAAAAATACTTGCACGTATATAACAGTTTAGGAATAGGGCAAATAGTATTATTATGAAGTTAGATGTGAATGAAAAGAACCAGTTACTTAATAGCAATGTACCACAAGTTAAATATAAAGCCTTATTTTGAAAAGTTGTGTGGCAGGCACATAGTAACATAGTAACATAGTAAGTAAGGTTGAAAAAAAGACATGTCCATCGAGTTCAACCTTTTTTTTTTTTTATTAACTACCTATCTGCCAGTTGATCCAGAGGAAGGCCCATCTGAAGCCTCTCCAATTTGCCTTAGAGGGGGAAAAATTCCTTCCTGACTCCAAAATGGCAATCGGACTAGTCCCTGGATCAACTTGGACTATGAGCTATTTCCCATAACCCTGTATTCCCTCACTTGCTAAAAAGCCATCCAACCCCTTCTTAAAGCTATCTAATGTATCAGCCTGTACAACTGATTCAGGGAGAGAATTCCACATCTTCACATGGAAGAATTTCGACAACTCTGGGATAACTATTCAATGAACCTGTTCTTTGTTTGGTTTCCTACAAGACAATGTGTGATCATTGTTATTTCTGTTTCATAATAAAGCAAATAATTGTACTGTAAACATAAACTGAGCATATAGCTAACAGAACAGTAATACTACTGGGTGGAAGAATATTGCCCTATATTTCGTTGCAGCCATTTCGTCCTTGGAAAACATTGCTTAAAGGAGAAGGACAAGTTAAAATCCATGGGGTGCCAAATGTAAGCCACCAAAATTGCAGGTTTTAATAAGAAGTGCAAAGCTAGTTATACGTGTCAATATTGGTTGTTTGGTGAGATCACTAAATGGCAAGGTTTCACAGGTACAACTACTGAATCTGGGCTTATGATTACTTTTCTGTAACTGTTTTTTTTGTAAATAATTTTTTTTTTTTTAAATGAATGTGCGATCCAACTTCACACTTTTTCAACTACTACTGTGTGCACACAGTCATAGGTGGATATGCATAGGACACAAAACATTTCTCAATCGCCATATTTCAGCCAGTGGAGAAAAGTCAAAATTTTGCGGCTTAAAAAAGCCTGTCAAGAGCAGCGACAAGTGACTCCCATTCATATTAGTGACAGGAAATGTACCAATCAAGAAGCGATAAGCTTAAATTATTATATGTATATCTTTATTTAAAAGGGTTGTTCATCTTTAAATTAACTTTTAGTATGATTTAGAGAGTGATATTCTGAGACAATTTGCAACTGGTTTTCATTTTTTATTTGTGGTTTTTGCGTTATTTTGTTTTTTTATACAGCAGCTCTCCAGTTTGTAATTTCAGTAATGTGGTTGCTAGGGTCCGAATTACTCTAACAACCATGCCTTGATTTGAATAAGAGACTGGAATATGAATAGGAGAAGCAGGGCCGCCATCAGGGGGGCACAGGGGGTACAAGTGTACCGGGGGGGGCCCAGCAGTGCTGAACTTTTCAAAAGATCCAGGCCCCCCTCGACAGCGCTGAAGCCATCACGCCCTTCCGAAGTCCCAAACAGCCGAAATGCGGAAGTGCCGAAAAGCCGAAGTGGTCTCTTTTTATATTTAAAATAGTAGTAAATACCAATGTTTTTTAAAAAAAACTTTTATGGGGGCCCTGGCATCAATTTTTTTTTTAACTTGTAGGGGGGCCTTGAACACCAATTTTTTAAAAAAAACTTTTATGGTTTTTTAACTGTGGTCTGGAGTGGGCGGGATCTCGGGTGGGGCTTGGGGGCCAGGGTGGGCGGGGCCCAGGGGGCCCCAAAAATGTTGTTGTATGGGGCACCGTGATTTTTAATGGCAGCCCTGCGGAGAAGCCTGAATAGAAAGATGAGTAATAAAAAGTTGCCATATCATACATAGCATATGGTTTTTAGATGGGGTGAGTGATCCCCTATGGAAAGCTGGAAGAAGTCAGACGAAGGCAAATAATCCAAACTATACAAAAAAACTTGGTTTGAATCAAGTACAAGGTGCTGTTTTATTACTATGGTTTAAAAAAGAATTCATTTTTAAAAATTATTTTATTATAATGGAATCTATGGGAGATGGCCTTTCTGTAATTTTGAGCTTTCTGAAAAATGGGTTTCCAGATAATGGAAACCTGTACCTGTTTTAAATTGTAAACAATGCAGATGTTGCAAAACCTTATTGTGGTCGTAATTGTATCATCCTTAAAAATACAGCTATAAGCACAAAGGAATCCAGCATATTGGTAAATGGCGAGCAAACTGACTGATATAGAATGCAAGCATTTATTAGTGAACTTTGACTCTTTTATCTCTACCTCCATGAGATGGTTCTCGGAAGCATGTTTAATCGTAAAGCAAATAAAGAGAAAATTAAAACAGATTTATCACACATAAAACACTAATGAGCCATTCTGCAGAGAGTTGGTTGTGGAAAAAGTGCCACGTTGGCTATGGGAGCAGAGTTAAAGTCAGTGGTTCACAATTAGGGTTGATATTTACACAAACAGTGGACTGGACAAAGTTTCTGAGGTCTGGTATTTGCCTGGCAAATCTATAGCGTCTGTGCCAAAGACATTCCCGGGCAGCATGACAAGATAGTGTATTTTTTTCCATTCCTGATGTGACTTTGCCTAGTGCTGTTGTGCCTAGTTTTGCTTTAGACTCTACTATATACTTTATATCACCACCTGGATGAATGAACATTTTCATAGACACATTATAATAATAAGTTGAACATGTTTTGGAAGAAGGTTGTTTAGGCAACCAAACAAAAAGTGAAAGCTTACATATTTTGGCCAAAGTGTGTGTACAAATATTCGCTTTTTATCGTTTATAGCAGCTGGTCAACTCCAGATTGTGGGTTAGACCAAGTGCTGGCACAAGGGTGCTTCTAGCAGCTGGTCAACACCACAGCGTGAGTTAGACCGAGTGCTTGCGATTTCTTTCTGTGTATTATTAAAAAAAACACTCGCAGCCTCTCAACTAGGTAATCATATGATTAGGATACACCTACCCCAGACCTGTAGAAAAGGGAAGCAGATCACAACATAATGCTAAGCTAGCACTTGAGCATTCTTGTTAAAGCAAGAACGCTTTATTTGAATCCTACATAGGTATGGGATCCATTATCCGGAAACACATACAGAAAGCTCCAAATTACAGGAAGGCCTTCTTCCATAGACTCCATTGTAATCAAATAATTCAAATTTGGAAAAACTTTTTCCTTTTCCTCTGTAATAATAATACAGTATATTGTACTTGATCCCAACTAAGATATAATTAATTCTTATTGGACGCAGACTAATTCTGTTGGGCTTAATGTTTATATTATTTTCCAGTAGACTTATGGAGACACAAATTATGGAAAGACCCCTTATCCAGAAAACGCCAGGTCCTGCATCCCTGTATGAAAATTTTAAGTAAAACTCACGGTACATTAGGAATTTGCTTTGTCGGTGTCAGTGGAGAGACACCTGTAACCTCTTGCTATGCCCAACATAGACTTAAATGGCAACCAGAAGTGCCAGCTGGATTTAGGCCCCAAAATAATAAAATCTACATTTTTGGTGCCCTTTCACCATGTGATTACTGGTGACAAGAGCGTATCATACACTTCAGCGGCAGGTGACAAGCAGGCTTCTCTGCCAGCAGAAATACAACTGAGGAGTGAGCGCCTGGTGTGCCACAGGTCTTGTGCTAATGCCACATGGGGTTGAAAATATGCAGGCCAAGAATCAGCCCCTATATTGGCATCAGCCTCCTGTCCTGCCCGTATCTGGAACCACTGTGTCACCCAGGTGCAGGAACACACAATGGATTTCTTAAAGAGAATGTAAACTCTCAAATTTCTTCTCTGAAATCCACCACATGTGCCTGCACTTGGCCAGACACAATGGTTCCAGGTGGAGGCAGGTGAGGAGGCTAATGGCCACGTGAGGGCTGATTCTTGGCCTGTGTATTTCTGCAGGACCATTTTCAAACCCATCTGGCATTAGCCTTAAAGGAATTGTTCAGTATAAAAATAAAAACTAGGTAAATAGATAGGATGTGAAAAGTAAAAAAAATGTTTCTAATATAGTTAGTTAGCCAAAAATGTAATGTATAAAGGCTGGAGTGACTGGATGTGTAACATAATGGCCAGAACATTACTTCCTGCTTTGCAGTTCTCTTGGTTTCCACTGATTGGTAACCAATCAGAGACTAGAGGGAGGCCACATGGGTCAAACTGTTTGCTTTTGAATCTGAGCTGAATGCTGAGGATCAATTGCAAATTCACTGAACAGTTATGTCCCATGTGGCCCCCCTTAAAGTCGCTGACTAACTCGTAGTTAGAGAGCTGAAAAGCAGGAAGTAGTGTTTGGATCAAGTACAAGACACGCTTTTATTATTATGCACAAATTATATCAAAAAGATATATATCCCAAGGCTTTTTTTTTGTAAAAATATTTTTTTTATTAATAGCCACATTAAAAAAATATATTTGGTACAAACTGACCCCACATGGCCCACCTTACGCGTTTCGTACCCTCCGGCACTTAGTCATAGGTGTCTCTGCCAGTAACACATTCAGTACAGAATTTAAATCCAGGTAATCCCACCCCTTTTCCTGTTAAAACCAATCAGAAGTCACAAGCAATTAGCCCTGCTTCCTTTAAATATTTTTTAACCCATAATGCCTATGCAGGATATTTGTACCATTACTTTTAAATTATACATTGTAGTCTCAAATTCCAGTTTAATGTCATAGCCTCTAAAATTCATTATTGCACAACATAATAGATTAGAAGTGTATACATATTGTACTCTTTATAAATACAGTTAATCTACTTATAGAACTCTGCATTGACTTCATTATATTGTAAACCTGTTTTAAGTTTCTTACGCTGTCATCATTTCATTCTATTTGGAGTGCCATAGGATAAATGTAGTTTTTTAACATATGGCCTTTACACATTTAGGTGTAACATATGACATCAAATTCATGGTTAATCCCTAATGGCAAACGTGTTCTCAGATGAAAAATCCAGTATACCTCCCTCCTTTCTAAAAGTTTTTGATGGTCCCCTCCTCTCACTCCTAGGGGCAAATTTACTTATGGTCGAATATCGAGGGTTAATTAACCCTCAATATTCGACTGCCGAATTGAAATTCTTCGACTTCGAATATCGAAGTCGAATGATTTACCGCAATTCGTTTGATCGAACCGAAAATCGTTTGATGGAACAAAAAATCGTTCGATCGAACGATTAAATCCTTTGAATCGATCAACCGATTTTTCTTTGACCTAAAAAAGCTAGCAAAGCCTATGGGAACCTTCCCCATAGGCTAACATTGACTTCGGAAGGTTTTAGGTGGCGAACTAGGGGGTCAAAGTTTTTTTTTTTTTTTTTAAGAGACAGTACTTCGACTATCGAATGGTCGAATAGTCAAACGTTTTTTAGTTCGGATCGTTCGTGTCGAAGTCGTAGTCGAAGGTCGAAGTAGCCCATTCGATGGTCAAAGTAGCCAAAAAAAAACCATTAGAAATTCAAAGTTTTTTTTCTTCTATTCCGTCACTCGAGCTAAGTAAATGGGCCCCCTAGTCTTACTCTCTCTATCCCCTGAATGGAGAATTGGGTTATATCCCCTCCACTACACATCACAAAATGCCTAGAAATGTTACTTTTTTCTACAATTTTTTTTAATGTGACTATTAATAAATAATTTATTTTTACTAAAAAAAAAAGCCTTGGGATATATATCTTTTTGATATAATTGATTTACAGAAATCAGCCATGTGGACTTTCAACTATTAAATGATTTAACGCTTTTATTATTACAGAGAAAAAGGAAATCATTTTTAAAAATGTGGATTATTTGGATAAAATGTAGTTTATGGGAGACGGGCATCTCCAAATTTTGGACTTTCAGGATAACGGGTTTCTGGATAACGGATCCCATACCTGTAATGGGTTTCCGGATAACGGATCCAAGATCTGTACTTATTAAGGGATACCCAAGGTGTTTAATCTTGTACTGGGGGTTACTGTACTCTCCACACGGGAGGAGGAGGTGTATAATAGTAGGACATACTTTTTCATATATGAGTAATATCCCTGCAGTGAGCTCCAACCATTTGTTTTTTTTCTTGTTTGCTACCACCATCGATGGTGGTAGCACACACACACAAAAAAAAAACCAAATGGTCAGTTGCATTCTCTGGTTTAAAAGTAGGTGTGGATTTAAAAAAAAATGTTTTTTTCAAATATATATTTAAGGATTTCTACAAATAATGGCAAATTTATAAAACTGCAGACTAAAACATAATTTATAAATGCTTTCAGGGCATTTTCATTTCCTGGCCCTTTATAAAAAATTTTAAATATTTGAATTTTTGATTTTCCTTTTCTTCATTACACCAGTATTAATGTATTAGTCTTTGCCACCAAAGATTTAAGATAGATAGACGTAGATATCAAGATAATCATTTTGTAACTGGAATGTGGGAAAAACATGCTGTGCTATCAAAAAATGTGCTCTGCTTATTAAATGCCTCATAATTAACTATTAAAAGTATTTAGAGCAGGAGAGCAGTGATCACCTGAATAGCAACTTGATGTGTAGGTTTAGAAATGGGTCAGACATGTACAGCAGCCGTATTTATCATTTTATTGCAGTGATGAGCAAAGAAGAATTGCAAGCATTTGAATGGTGACATTCTTTACAGGTTGAATATACCCACTTTCAGTAATTTTCTCTGTGATGCAACCAATGAGTACAGTGCTCATTATAAACATGTAATGTAAACAGACACTTCATTCATACAGTACATTTCCTCATTCTCATCAGTATCCAAAACTGTTTTTAAATTCTGTTTTTTTAACATTTGTATTTTTTAACCTATCTAACATCTGTTCCTCCCAATAACTCTCCAAGTGGTTTTCTAATCTTGACATTCTTTAATGTGGGCATGATCAAGAAAGAAATCTCACCTCCACCATGGCTTTATGCAAGCACATTTAAGTTGCCATTTTTGCCTTTATATGGGGCCCTTTGAGGTGCCACACAAATGATATCTGGCTGAGAATTGGGTCCACATTTGCTTGTTAATGCTGTCCTTGATCAGACTGCTGGCATATTGCAATTATGCCTGATATCTCCCACCTCAGGGTGGGCATATCTGTGAAAGATGAGCCGATTTGGGACCCCACCAAACAAACTGATCAGTGGCCTCCAACTTATGTGGTACAGAGGGCTGGAATTTTTCTGGCCTACGAGGGCTGATAATGGAAGCCATTTTTCACCATTGGCACACACTAGGAGCATAGGGCGGGCAGAGTATGGAACACACTGGGAGCATAGGGCAGGCAGAGTGTGGCACACAAACAGGGACCATAGGGCAGGCAGACTATGGCACACACAGGGAGCATAGGGCAGGCAGAGCATGACAAACATGGGGAGTATAGGGCAGGCAGAGTATGGCACACAGGGAGCATAGGGCAGGCAGAGTATAGCACACACAGGGAGCATAGGGCAGGCAGAGTATGGCACACACAGGGAGCATAGGGTAGGCAGAGTATGGCGCACACACAGGGAGCATAGGGCAGGCAGAATGGAGCATAGGGCTGGCAGAGTATGGCACACAGGGAGCATAGGGCAGGCAGAGTATAACACACACAGGGAGCATAGGGCAGGCAGAATGGAGCATAGGGCTGGCAGAGTATGGCACACAGGGAGCATAGGGCAGGCAGAATGGAGCATAGGGCTGGCAGAGTATAGCACACAGGGAGCATAGGGCAGGCAGAGTATAGCACACACAGGGAGCATAGGGCAGGCAGAGTATAGCACACACAGGGAGCATAGGGCAGGCAGAGTATGGCACACACAGGGAGCATAGGGCAGGCAGAGTATGACACACACAGGGAGCATAGGGCAGGCAGAGTATAGCACACACAGGGAGCATAGGGCAGACAGAGTATGACACACACACAGGGAGCATAGGGCAGGCAGAGTATAGCACACACAGGGAGCATAGGGCAGGCAGAGTATGGCACACAGGGAGCATAGGGCAGGCAGAGTATGGCACACACAGGGAGCATAGGGAACGCAGAATAGAGCAGGAGAGGGAAATCGGGACTCTAAGATGGACAGTTCATACTGTGCTACATACAGTAACACAATGCTGGTGCCCCTCCAGTAGTTTGTATGAGTTGTGAACAGGTGATCAGTGTGGGCACTTTCAGTCTGGGTCTGAGGTATGAACAGTAGGGGGCTTTACAGGTGTGAACAATAGAGGTGTTATAAGTGTGACGAATGCAGGGGGGTTACAGGTGTGAATGCAGAAGCTTAACAGATATACCAAACATGTTTTAAATTAGCAAATTCAAGCAATGTACACATTTGTTTAGTTATGCTTTTGATATTTTCATATTAGTGCATATGATGTACAAGAACCAAGTAAGCAAGTGTTAATTACTTCCTATTCTTTTAGAAACATAAATGAGAACATTGTTCTGAAACAGGATCAGTTTGGAAGCAACAAATACTTGGGTCATCTTAATTCTTTGTGACAAGCAGCTTAGTATTTATTATTTGTGTTTTTTGAGTTATTTAGCTTTTTTATTCAGCAGCTCTCCAGTTTGCAATTTTAACAATGTGGTTGCTAGGGTTCAAATACACATAGCATGTTCTATAACATATATAACATTAGGGATGCACCGAATCCACTATTTTGGATTTGTCGAACCCCTGAATCCTTCGCGAAAGATTCGTCTGAATACTGAACCGAATCCAAACACTAATTTCCCTTTCTGGAGTTTATGCAGGTATTTAGGATGACTGCTTGGAGAAATAGGGGTAAATTTATCAAAGAGTGAAGTTCCGCCACTAGAGTGAAATTCCGCAGCTCTCAATTCATTTCTATGGGATTTTGAAAGGCGTATTTATCAATGGGTGAAAGTGAAAGTTCACCCTTTGATAAATACGCTTATAAAAATCCCATAGAAATGAATGGAGAGTGGCAGAATTTCACTCTAGTGGCGGAACTTAACTATTAACTTCACTCTTTGATAAATATACCCCATAGTACTCTCTAAGGAGATCACACATACTAGATAACATGGCATGCAAACTTCCATACTTTAGTCATGAATCAGTTTGATGAATGAAGAAAGAGAGAAGGAATTGGCCAGGAAGTGGAATTTAATATATTTAGTCATAAAAGGCACACCGACAATAAACAGACTATCCCTTATAAAGAACTTGTGTTTAAAGAAAGAAAAAAAAAAGTTACAATAACAATAATGTTACCTAGATGTCAACATCCTTATTATGAAGTATTATGGCATTTACAGATGTGTATAGTGCAGGCTGTGCATTTTGCCAACTTGTCTAATCACTGTTTGCACCAAAAGTAAAAAAAAGCAGTAAAAGTAAAAATATGTGAAGGCACCTAACTGTTCAGAGTGTGCAAACCACCCCATAACCCACTGTTAATCCCTCATGACTATTATCATCATTACACCGATAAGAATGTGAAAATACATTCCACATCACTGTCCAACAGGAGAATAGTTCTAACATTAAAATATACAAAAAAGATACACAAAAACGTCTCTCTCTTCAAAATGGTATACCTCTCAACTATCCTAATTTTGGCTAGAACACCTCAGCTCCTGTTTAAAAAGATGGGTGCTTATCAGAATCTTCACAAGGTTTAGGGTATATTGAGTGTGGTTTGGTCAGAGCCAGACTAAAGCTAAACACTGGGGCCCTAACTTAATACTAGGTGCCCAAAAAGTGCATTGCATTTCCTTCTACCCTTACCCTCTCTCTTGCACTTGCATTTTCTTTATTTTTTATAAATTCCTTTTTTTGCCATTAATTTTTTTCTCTCTCAATCTGCCTCTAGATCAGGGGTCCCTAATCTTTTTTTTATGCTCAAGCCACAATCAAATATAAAAAAAATAGAATTGAGGAGCAACACAAGCATGAAAAAACTTAATGAGGGGTGCGGAATAGGGGCTGTGATTGGTTATTTGGTAACCCCTATGTGGACTGTCAGTCTACAGGAGGCTCTTTTTTGGCAGTACACCTGGTTTTTCTACAACCAAAATTTGCCTCCAACCCAGGAATTGAAAAATAAGCACCTGCTTTGAGGCCACTGGTTGGGGTTCACTGCTCTGGATGGCCATAGTTTTGGTGAACAGTATTCCTCTAGCAAGGGATACTACTTATGACATTCTGGGAATATTTTAGTCCAAGGGCATAAATATTGTTTAGGCCTATGGCATATGTTGTGTATTTTCTGCTAGGTGTTTTCAGCCTGCAAAGAAGAACCCAAATACATTTCTGCAGTCTATCTTTTAATGGAACCCGTCTGTGCTTGCACTAAACACTAAGCATCCATGCTGTCAGATTAACAGATAATTTCATGGCCTCAAGGGAAAGTTGGATCTAAAACCACATTTATGCCTTGTGAAATATACCACAGGCATTAGTAGGAGTCTATTCTTGAAGGCTTGTGCGTGGTTTTTCGTCAAAAAATAGCATTTACCCTTAATGGGGAACACAATAACAGACTAATTAGCAAGGTAGAAGCTGTAGGATCTACAGTCAGGAAGCTTAAATAGTATAAACAGCAAGCGTTATTTATTGCCAGTTGGGAATTTAGATGATGCATAGATGGTCTATACCTTACTTATGCTTGCTTGCCTTCAAATGAAAGCCACAATTCAAGAGAGTCAAGTGGTTATATAAAGTGCCTCTCAAACTGTGCCAATTTGGCTTTTACACAACTTATAATCAAGCCCTTGTCAAAGCTGAATATGAAATGTGGTTTTGTGTACTCTTTTGCAATATAAATTGGAAAAGCACACACATTCTTATTTACTGCAGACATTTCCAGGTACAAAAGATTCCAGCGAAAGATAAGTAAATATTGGGAAACTAAGGACATTTTGAAAATATGAATATAGCAGCTGCCGCTCTATGAATCTAGAAGCAGGAAAAGCTGCTTTTATGAAGACTGTCCTTCACTAAAACTCTTTAGTATTTGGTACTGTCAGAAAGAAACAGACAGCAGCTTCTCTCTCAGTAAGCTATAGTTATTGAAATTGGATGATTAAAACATCATTTCAATATCATCTATCGAGAAAGAAGGCCTAACTAATACTTTGGCCCCTTCCAGATGACTTACTCGCTCCTCTTGAACCAAACCACTGCAATGTAATGCAATCCCCAAAACCAAAAAACCCCATAATATTCACTTTAGATCAGTGGCTTTAGTGGATGCTGTTGTACACTCTTCAGCTCCTCTGGAACATGTTCAATTGAAGCCAGTCCCAACTGAGCATGCTCCCGTCACAAGATTGCTGAGGGGCTGAAGAGGCAAGAATTGGTGCACACCAATCGCTATAATAAACTTTGCTTTTTATAACCAGGTACAACAAATTGAGCAGCTTTGAGGGACCTTAGTGCTCTGGTTTGGGAAGGGTAAGCGGACCTCTAGGTGGTTCACCTTTAAGTTAACATTTAGAATATTACAGAATGGCCAATTCTTAGCAATTTATCAATCGGCTTTCATTTTTTTATACTTTTGTAATGAATTAACTTTCTTCTTCTGACTCTTTCCAGCTTTTTGAAGGGGGTCACTGACCCCTGGAAACTTTTCAAAGTTAGGCAACTGTGCAATCAGTAAGCCATTGAGGTGTGCTGTTGGCATAGCAATCCAAGTAGAATAGCATTTCTGAGAGGAGAGCTTTCAAATAAGTTAAAATTTAAAACAATGTTTTCATTGTCTCAACTTTTCTATTTGTTTTATGCACTTTGAATTCTTGCTGGTTTTTAATAAATCACACCTTGTGTCTCAACCCTTTCAGATTGTAGGTGCTTTTGGGCAAGGCTCTTGTAACAGTTAGTGGTCCTTATGTACTATATGTAATTCTGCATTATCAGTGTATAAACCCATATATACAGTGCTGTGTAATATGTTGTTCTTTATAAATACATAATAATAATAATAATAATAATAATAATAATAATAATAATAATAATAATAATAATAATATCCATCTATATAGAAGGCCCATTATATCCATAAAAATATGTAGTGGTTTTCTGATCTCCATCACTCTATTAATTACCGTAACCATGTTAAGGGATCATTCCTTATCCAGAAAGCTCCGAATTACGGACAGGTCATCTCCCATAGACTCCATTTTATCTAAATAATCCAAATTTTTAAAAATCATTTCCTTTTTCTCTATAATAATAAAACAGCAGTTCGTACTTGATCCAAACTAAGATGTAATTAATCCTTATTGGAAGCAGAACCAGACTTTTGGTTTTATTTAATGTATAAATGATTTTCTAGTAGACTTAAGGTATGAAGATCCAAATTACAGAAAGATCAATTTTCCAGAAAACCCCAGGTCCCGAACATTTGAGATAATAGGTCCCATACCTGTATCTTCAATGGCCTAATTCTGATTTTGGCCGCATAAATGATAGCAACTGCAGAACACTGCAAACATAAAATTGAGCAAGCTTGTTAAAATGTATATAAAAAATGGTTTAGGATTATAGTTTCTCTTGAAGATATTGCCCTTCTTCTGCAACCATCACTTATTAAAAATGTACTCACAAAGTTAACACCTCCCCCCAGATTAGCTAATTGCTCAGCAGTCTCACAAGCGGAGACAGGAAGGGAGGAGAGGAAAAAGTAAATCAATGGGGCTGTCCCCTGTGGCTGATTATGCACAAGCATATCCTTGCATGAGGACCTATTTGATTTAAAATAAACACAAGTACCTGAGCCCAAGTAATGAGAGTGTGAAAACGGAAGCACTGCATAGCAAGGATCCACTTCTAGAGTTATTTTAACTTTAAACGTTCAAAAAAAAAGCAATTTGCTTTCCAAAAATATCTGACAGAGCATCTTTAAGAGAGAAGGAACGAATACTTAGGGATACACGATACACGGCTTCCAATCACATAAAACATTTTCCAAAGACCCCTCCTTATCATCGGACTGGTGTATTTAATATAATATTGATATATTATTATGTGTGAGTTCAGATGATCTCATGTATCGGACTGTGTAAATGTTGTAGTTACGACCTCGATGCAAACCCTGCCTAATATTATGGCTACAACGGCATTCCCTTCTGCAAAAGTTTATCCTGGAGCAGTGGCCGCTCCATCACTCCAACTTTTTTTCAGGTGATCCCTGTGGGCAACAATTTAGGAGTTTTGCCAGTTGCAGGTACAACATCCCATAGAAGTCAATGTAGAAATACTACAATTATATGAAAGGGAGTGTATTATCGGCCATATTGCCATATATGATCAAACAATACCTGTAAAAGCGAGCGCATTTTTGAAGCTTTATGCACAAAATGAATCAGATTTACAAACCTGGATTATTTTATGGAATTTAGGGGCACATTAGGGTCGAACATCGAGATTTAGGGTCGAACATCGAGGGTTAATTAACCCTCGATATTCGACTGTCGAAGTTAAATCCTTCGACTTCGAATATCGAAGTTGAAGGATTTAGCGCAATTCGTTCGATCGAACGATCAAAGGAATAATTGTTCGATCGAACGATTAAATCCTTCGAAACAAACGATTCGAAGGATTTTAATCTATCGATCGAACAATAATCCTTCGATCAGAAATTTGTTAGAAAGCCTATGGGCATTGATGTTCGGTAGGTTTTAGTTGGTGAAGTAGGGAGTCGAAGTTTTTTTTACTTCGACTATCGAATGGTCGAATAGTCGAACAAATTTTAGTTCGAATCGTTTGATTCGAAGTTGAAGTAGCCAATTGGATGGTCGAAGTAGCCAAAAAAAACGTTCGAAATTCGAAGTATTTTTTCTTCTATTCATTCACTAAGTTATAGGGATATTGCCCATAAGGCAATCTGATAATTTCTACTAATAGTTTCAGTTAAAGGAAAGCTGAAGTTGTGATCCACTGCATTTTGATTCTCTTCTAGCGGCAGTGCCCCAAAAAAAACCATATATACGGGTATTGGACCTGCTACCCTGAATTCTCGGGACCTGGGGTTTTCCGGATAACGTATCTTTCCGTAATTTGGTTCTTGATACCTTAGTCTACAACTTTTTTTCAGGTGATCCCTGTGGGCAACAATTTAGGAGTTTTGCCAGTTGCAGGTACAACATCCCATAGAAGTCAATGTAGAAATACTACAATTATATGAAAGGGAGTGTATTATCGGCCATATTGCCATATATGATCAAACAATACCTGTAAAAGCGAGCGCATTTTTGAAGCTTTATGCACAAAATGAATCAGATTTACAAACCTGGATTATTTTATGGAATTTAGGGGCACATTAGGGTCGAACATCGAGACTTAGGGTCGAACATCGAGGGTTAATTAACCCTCGATATTCGACTGTCGAAGTTAAATCCTTCGACTTCGAATATCGAAGTTGAAGGATTTAGCGCAATTCGTTCGATCGAACGATCAAAGGAATAATTGTTCGATCGAACGATTAAATCCTTCGAAACAAACGATTCGAAGGATTTTAATCTATCGATCGAACAATAATCCTTCGATCAGAAATTTGTTAGAAAGCCTATGGGCATTGATGTTCGGTAGGTTTTAGTTGGTGAAGTAGGGAGTCGAAGTTTTTTTTACTTCGACTATCGAATGGTCGAATAGTCGAACAAATTTTAGTTCGAATCGTTTGATTCGAAGTTGAAGTAGCCAATTGGATGGTCGAAGTAGCCAAAAAAAACGTTCGAAATTCGAAGTATTTTTTCTTCTATTCATTCACTAAGTTATAGGGATATTGCCCATAAGGCAATCTGATAATTTCTACTAATAGTTTCAGTTAAAGGAAAGCTGAAGTTGTGATCCACTGCATTTTGATTCTCTTCTAGCGGCAGTGCCCCAAAAAAAAACATATATACGGGTATTGGACCTGCTACCCTGAATTCTCGGGACCTGGGGTTTTCCAGATAACGTATCTTTCCGTAATTTGGTTCTTGATACCTTAATAGAGGTTCTTGATACCTTAAGTCTACTAGAAAATCGTGTAAACAATAAAACCCAATAGGCTGGTTTTGCCTCCAATAAGGATTAATTATATCATAGTTTGGATAAAGTACAAGCTACAGTTTTATTATTACAGAGAGAGAAAGAGAGAAAGAGAAATAATTTTTAAAAATTTGGATTATTTGGATAAAATTGCGTCTATGGGAGACAGCCATTCCATAATTCGTAACTTTCTGGATAACGGGTTTCCAGATAATAGATCCCATACCTGTATATGATATGCCGGAACCATTTTTAAGGAGTTCTCAACTGGGGACAAAGGCGTCTTGGGGCCAGTAAGGTCCCATTGGTCTCTAGCCAAGACCTGATGCTAAATTATCCACCCTCCAAGTTCCTGATGTGAAATTAACATACTCTTCCCTAATATCTAGTCCTTCCCAGAAGTTCCGATTTTAAGACCCTCCCCCTGGAAGCAGCTTGAATAAAAAATATGTAATCCATAGAAGTTTAAAAAAATAATAAATATTCCATTCTGCTGATGCTTCTTCTTTGTAGACGTATGAAACATCTGCAGGTCATTAAGAGACAGGAACCATAGGTCCCTCTAACTTTTCAGCAACTCAACTTGTCCAGGCAATCAACCAAGTTAACTGATCAAGGCTATTGGGCTATCCAACCTTAAAGAGATACTGGCACATTGAAATCAATTATTTGACTCATGTTTTTCTTTAGCCACCACCTGATCAGTCAAAAAATGACATGCATTTTTTCCAGTAATGTTTCATATTGCAACAGTGGGCACGGTCAACAGATGACTGAGCCCAAATACATTGGGTGCATGATCTGCTTTGGTCACCAGATACTTACATCTCGTTGGCAATAAATCCAGTGAGCTCAGACAAGAAGAGGAACGTAATGAAGAGGCAGCAGCAGATGGAAACTGCAAGACAAAACAAGAGTATTAGTCGCAAATGGAAACAAATACTGCTAGACCCTTAGGTGTCTAAGCCTAGTCACCATCATATGAGAATTAGTGCAGGACACGAGAACAGTGTGTACTTTTCCTAACCAAATATTGCTTAAATGGATGCTGGGACTGACTCATAGTTTATTTATGTGAGTCTCAAAATAATACACCTTCAGCTTTTCCCAAATTCTTGAAGAGTGAGCGAGAAAGAACAGATATTTCAGCTATTTAAGAGAATACATAATATCCTACAATAAACCAATATGTGAGTGATTGTGTTTCACTGCCAATACATGTTTTTTTTAAGTCATGGTTATTGCTAGACCAGTAGCACATATGGTTCATTGCTTTTGTTTCACCCATACTATCCTATCCTATGGCTGATCTTTACTTCTCTTTATTATTATTATTATTATTAAGGATTTATAATAACCTTATCTCTTCATTATTGCCCTGCGAACTCACTTTATTGTACCTACAGTATATGTTACCAATGTTCTCAATACTATTTGGTTGAGTTTTATCCTCCGCTCCGCATGTTGCTATTTGTGACTTGACTATTCTGCTTCTTAAATAGTATAATGTAATATTTATTTTACAATATAACAGGAAAATGCTTATTCACCCAAGACTCAATATGGCCAAATTCATTGGTGGCTGCTTGGCAAGAGGGGGGTTAAAAGACTAAATCAATTAATATGGTGATGCAGTAATACTTCCGCCGAGCTCAAATTCTTAGCAAAGCTGATTAGTAATGTTCTAGCTCATGTACTGAATTTAAGCATTCAAGTCCTTGGTGCCTTGTGAATGACAGACGGATTAACAAAACTGAGATGTCTACGTAGTACTCCATTTCAGCTGTACTTTAAACATCCACAGGGTATCTTTTCAGCGTTTGATTTAATACTGTTTGCAGTGAATCGAAAAAATATTAAAGGAGAACTAAAGCCTAATGTTGTACATCATGTTTTGGGCTTCTTTACTAGCCCAAGGCGACCACAGCCCTTTAGCAGTAAAGATATGTGTCTACAAAGATGCCCCAGTAGCTCCCCATCTTCTTTTCTACTGATTCACTGCACATGATCTGTGCTGCTGTCACTTACTGAGCTTAGGGACCTTTCATTTTGGGGTTTAGTTCTCCTTTAAGGCCCATACAAACACAGTATTTGACTGATTTGCAAGACTTGTTTTTCAAAGCTATAAAACATATTCTTTAATGTGACCTTTATATTAAAAAAAAGACTGAAATTAGTTTGAATAATTATTACATCATGCATTTTGCATCATACCTGAAATAATAAAGCAAAAATAATTAAATTTTTCAGAAGGCTTTAATATAGAACAGATAGGACTGCCTTTAATATGAATGTGGGGGAAAAAAGGAATTGTAAATCAGGCTTCATTGCCCCAAGAATGTGTTACTTTCCAAGCACAGGATGCCATAGGAGCAAACGTTGTCTGAAAATAGCTGACAGCAAGTAAACATTGGGCTAGAAGAGCAAGTACTGTTGTTCTGTGTTATCTATTCAGTAGGAGGCAGTCATGGTGTGTTTGTCTTTACCAGAGATCGGCTGTCTGTACAGATCATTAGCAATAGACTGGGACAGATTGTCAGAGCAGCTGGTTAGCAGTCACAACAGGAGGGTCCAAAGGCAAGTTTTGATGTGTTACAGAGTGAAACAGTTATAGATTGTTCCTCACTCCCTCCCACCTGTTTGTCCCCCGGCTAATGAAAGGAGCAGACTGGGAATTACAAGGCTACTTAGCATTGCTCATTCAGGCTTTCTGAATATGGGATGGTTTGAATGGCCACATCATTTTATTCAGGGGTATTATTCTCCATTAAGAAGGAACATACAAATATGAGACCTGTTATCCAGAACCTGGGTCTTTCCAAAATATAAGTCTCCATATCTTAAAGTGGATCTGTCACCCAGACACAAAAAGCTGTATAATAAAAGTCCTTTTCAAATTAAACATGAAATCCAATTTCTATTTTTTATTAAAGCATTCATAGCTGTTGTAAACTCATTTAAAAATCTCAGCTGTCAATCAAATATTGCCTGCCTCTCCTCTATGCCATGGGCATAGAGGCGGGCCGGACATTTACTTTCACTTTCCATTCAGCACTTCCTAGATGTCACTGCTCTCCACATATTCCCCCAGTCTCTTCACCATTTAATTGTGTAGTCAGGACATGGGGATGGACATCAGGTCCCCCATTCTGGTGCACAAACAAGATTCTGAGATGATGCAAGGCTCCTGCATGTTTGCTATAATTATTAATTCCCAGACTGCAGGAAACAAGATTCAAATAATTTATATTGTGTAATTAAAGTTCATTTTGCTTGACTAATGGGATAAAATAGGATTTTCAATAATTTATTTTATTTAATAAGTCTACTAAAAAAAAAAGCTGAAACAGTAATTAAACCCAGTAGGATTGCTTTAGATCAGTGATGATTAATTATATCTTACTTAGGTTAAAGTACAAGATACTGTTTTATTATTACAGAGAAAAGGGAAATCATTTTGAGTCTATGGGAGATGGCCTTCCTGTAATTCGGATCCTTCTGGATAACAGGTTTCGAGATAATGGATCCCATTATCTGGAAAAAAGAGATTCCGTTTTTCTGTTAAAACTTAGGGCAGGGGCACACAGGCAGATTCGGGAGATTTAGTCACCTGGCGACTAATCGCCTCTTCTGCAGGGCGATAATATCCCTGAACTGCCTTCCTCCTGCTAAAATGAAAAATCGCCTGCGGTGCTTTGATTTCTGAAGTCGCTCGAAGTTTCCTAGTGAGGCATCTTCGGGCGACTTCGGAAATCGAAGTGACGCGAGTGCCATTGTGCTGGCCTTTTCTCACTATAGCAGGTGGAAGGCAGGGGGAAGGCAGTTCGGGGAGATTGTCCCCCACAGAAGAGGCGATTAGTCGCCAGGTGACTAAATCTCCCCGAATCTGCCCGTGTGCCCCTGCCCTTAGTCCAGCCTGATTGGAGTGGTTAAGATTAGGAAATAGATCAAAAGCGGTGGGCCAAATCAAGCAGATGCAATGCTTGGACCACACATGTGTCCATATAGACCTATCAGTGTTTGGCTGAATCAGTATCCCAATCAGCATTTGAACAATAGTGATAGGGCAATCATTTTAGACTCATACACTGGCCAACAGGTTACCAATACAGGAGTGGCTAAGTCAGCCTCCAATATTAACCAGTATATGGTTAGTATGATAGGTGATAAGCAAAATTTTTCACCAGATTTCTCTCTGTGAAAAAGATGGCCAAAGACTCCAATGGGTGGAAAAATTGTTCGCTTCAAAAAAGTGTCACCCATAGACTTCAATGCATTTGCCAAATTTTTCGCTGTTTCGCAAATTTTCAGCAAAGCAAACGGGCCAGATTCACCCATTATTAATGGTTATCTTTAAGCTTAATTTTTGACTTTTGCTTACAAAAATTTGGATATAACTTTTGCTAAATGAAAATATCATATTCGATTTTGTTTGTATAAGCAAAAACCTCTAGCAGAAAAAACGAGCATAAAGATATACTCGGCACGTAAACAATTTTTCTGCACATTTTTAAGTAACAAAAGGTTAGCGGAAAGAAGATATTTCTAGGTCCCATTGTAGGAGATATTATTCATAAATGTGTGTATGGCCTCACTGCAATGATATCTGATTTGTGGCAACTGTGAGTGATGTCATAGGACTTTAATGCAGGGATTAATTGTTCTATGGGTACAACAAATAATACAGTCATGTGACTGTATGGGGATTTTCATTTAAGCAAAGTCCACTAAAAAAAGCACCAGTGTTAGCATCCCTGCCAAGCAAAACATGGGTAGGCATTTGCCTCGGGAACTTTGTTTATGAGGCACCCAATGCAGATGCAGCCTGGTTAGAGAAATCGGAAGAAAACAAGCACATAGCCATATGTTTGGCCTCTAAAGCTGGCCATAGATGTTGAGATTTTTAAAGGATCAGATCCTGATCGTGAGACCACGATCTTCTCAGAATGATCGTACGAATTTACCATCAACTAAAAAGACTAATTTGGCAGGAAAACAAAGGGGAGCTGCCTGCTGGGCCCTGCAAACAAAGATAGTTTGCACTGGGACCGACAAAGATTTTTTGACCTGACCGATCAATTTCCTGACAGATCTCAGCCGAAAAATCGTAAGATGTACGATCGCACGATAATTTCAAAAGGATTGGTCGGGCTTCCCTAAAATCGGTCGTTCGGCAAGAAGAATTTTTGCGTCTATGGGGAGCTTAAGGCATAGAGGCGGGGCAGACAATTACTTTCACTTTCCATTCAGCACTTACTAGATGTCACTGCTCTCCCCACATTCCCCTATTCTCTTAACCATTTAATTTTGTAACCAGTGCATGGGGATGGACATCAGGTCCCCCATTCTGGTGCACAAACAAGATTCTGAGATGATACAAGGCTTGCCTTATTAAAAGTGTCCACAAAATGGCTCCTGCCTGCTTGCTATAAATATGAATTCCCAGACTGAAGGAAACAAGATTCAAATAATTGATATAGTGTAATTAAAGTTCATTTTGCTTGACTAATGTGATAAAATAGGATTTTGAATATTTTTTGTTTTGGGTGATGGGTCCCCTTTAACTTACAGAGATGGTATCTAACCAATATTGTAGAATTTGACGTTTAAAAAAAAATCAATACAATTTTAGAAATGGTTTGCCTTCATAAAAACACTATATGCTGAATAACTGCATGAGTGATCAATTTTGAAAGCCATATGCTACAGTCATAGGTAATTTAATTAGACAATGTAACTTTATCAGCCCATTGCTTCCTTCTGGATGTATAAGGAGCAGACTTTAAGCAAAGCAGAACATTGGTGAATTTAAGAGAACAGTTCCATGAGACAGACACCCTCTAACCACCAGTTTCCTAGAGCAGCAACAGGACAAACCACACACTGGACAAATTCACAATCCTAGCACATGGGTCATCTCTGCTGAACAAAAGGCACTAAAGGGCAGTTTAATGAGTATAATGACACTTCCTTAGTTTGTACCAAGTCCCCATTAACAGGAAATGCCAATCAGATGATATCTTCTTATATGATATGAAATCCTGTTAGCCGGAAGTCGGGAATTGCAGGGAACACAATGACGAAGAAAACAGTATAATACCATAATGAATAATTGGGAACAGAAAAAAAGGTCACACTTAGAAAATACAGGTATATCAGCCTCCAGCAATTGTGAGCTACATTTTAGGCTTACTTTGCAATAAGCTAGTAAGCAATACCAGGAGATGAAGTTCACTATATGATATCACATGCACTGCCCTTTTCAGAAACACAGAGTTTGCCCCAGAGTGGTCAGGTTGAAATATAAACCCTGGAACATAATTTCTATTACCCCATCAGAACAATCATGACCTGATGATTGTTCAAGACCTAGATGCTGGTCAGACAATCTCCCTCTGTTGACCCTATAATTCTTGAGGTATACCGAGTGGCCAGCATCTCATAAGGAATGGAAAGTATTACTAGGAATTTAGTGGTACTTGGCCTTTAAAACCAAATGCTTCAGTTGACACTGGGACTTACCCCATAGCAGATTCCAGATCTCTGTTATATCTCACAGAAAAATGAGCATTTGCTCATGAGAATGCTTCTTGTCTAAGCTCAAATCCCCCCACTGCACTTAACAGTACAGACCCTCCCAGAGTTCTTCTAATTCCACCCACCATCCCTCAGTATTTAAAAGCCCAGAACATATTGTGTGCTCTGCTGGATACTGGGCAGATGAAATTAACGTTATGAGAATTTCGAATTCATGTGAATTCTTTTTTAATTTGAATATACTGACAACTCGACTGGGAGGTTATTTAAGAAAGAATTTGAATGTCTAATATACGATCAAATGGTTCCGACCCAAATTCAAATCGTATTTGATTCGTACAAATCGAGTTTATGTCCGATAAAAAAAAACTTGACTGTCAGGAAGGCTATTAACGTCTCCAAATGGCTCAATGGGCCTCTGCCATTGGCTTGTACATGAACTCGGAAAGTTTTAGGTGGCAAAGATTCGAATTAGGACTGTTTCCATGGTAGACGTGTGATAAATCTCACATTCAAATGACCAATGTTATTAGCCTTCGAAGAAAAAACTAGATTCGAGTTTAGTCGGGTCTGAAATATCCGTTTGAGTTTTAGATATTCAATTCTTTCATAAATACCCTCCCAATCGAATGTCGAGTATATTCGAATCTATTAGAATTAAAAACATGAATTTGAAATTCGACCTTTGATAAATGGGCCTCCCCGTGTTCTCACACTATACAGCAAGCAATGACTACGTTTTAGTTGAATCAAGGACAGCAGAATGTCAAAACATTTTGTTCAGCTGAGGTCAGGCATTGTTCCTCTTGCTGGTGTCCTCCTCTCAGACATCATCTGCAAAGTTCAGCTTTGCTGAGGGAGAAGGGAACAATATACCAATTCCATCAGCCTCGGCAGCTTTACACTCGCAATGCCCTATGCATGGGACAGTCATTATCTGTATATTTGTTTCCAAATATATGAGATGTTAGTTGCTTTGGCAGAGATCTATCAAACAAAACGGCATTTCTGAAAATAAACAATTTGTGCCAAGGAAAATGTACCAAAAGATAAAGTCTCTCCATCTGTCTATCTGTTTATTGATGCATCTATTGCACCATATATTTAGCACAACAAGTGCAAAAAAAACAAATCAAATCTTTAAAAGAAGACAGAAGGCACAGACGTAATACTGTAAACTAAGTCAGGCAATGCAATATCATTATTTATTATTTTATCTGTAAATAATAGAGATGCACTGAATCCGCTAGGAATCCTTCATGAAAGGTTCAGCAGAATCCCAAACCAAATCTGAATCCAAAATTGCACATGCAAATAAGCGTCCGGAAAGCTGAAGACAACTGTGTATTGTACAAGTGGATCAAACATTTTTAGCTTGCTTGTTTGTGTGACAAAAAGTCACGTGATTACGATTGGGTTCGGCCAGGCGCTTATATTCATCCGAATCTTAATCCTTAAGATGGAGTCCGAATCCTGAATTTGGTTCATCCATAGTAAATAAATGGGTGTATACACTGAGCATACAAATAACATACTAAAATAGGATCGATAGAAGACGTAAGGGGAAACTGGTGTGGGGATGGGCAAGAATGTTAAGGTGAGAGTGGCATTTAGCATTACATTTTTGTGTACACTAAAGCTATATTAGGCTAGATGAATTAAATAATGACTTACTTATAGCTCCTGTATAGGTTGGCTGTGTCAAATCTTTGGGCACTTTCCGGTAGATATCAAATCTATAATAGAAGATCACACAATAAGTTAATAAAAGGCACTCCACCATAATTATTATTATGATTATTATTATTAAATATTTGCTTATTGGCCCATTAAACTGAATACCCCCTTATCAGAACAGCAACACTGTGACAGCACAAAAAGGCTAAATCTTCCTTTCACATAAATGGCCTTTCCTTTATATTATAACAAACATCTACCGGTATGAGATCCGTTATCCAGAAATCCGTTAGCCAAAAAGCTCCAGAATACGGGAAGGCCATCTCCTATTGACTCTACTATAATGAAATAATTCACATTTTTAAAAAGGATTTCCTTTTTCTCTGTAGTAATAAAAAACAGTACATTTTACTTGATTTTGTTTTAAAATTTTTTGATCCTTACCCATGTTTTGCTTGCCAGGGATGCTTACGCTGGTACTTTTTTTAGTGCACTTTGCTTAAATGAAAATCCCCTTACAGTCACATGACTGTATCATTTGCTGTACCCTTAGAACAATTAATCCCTGCATTAAAGTCCTATGACATCTCTCACAGTTGCCACAATTCAGATATCATTGCAGTGAGATACACACATTTATGAATAATATCTCCTACAATGGGACGCTTTTGTTACTTACAAACGTGCAGAAAAATTTTTACGTGTCGTGTATAGCTTTATCCTTGTCATTTTTTTCTGCTAGAGGTTTTTGCTTATAGAAACAAATTCTAATATAATATTTTCATTGAGCAAAAGTCATATCCTAGGTTTTGTATACAAAAGTAACAAATGAAGCTTAAAGCTAACTATTAGTGATGGGTGAATCTGACCCGTTTTGCTTCTCTGAAAATTTGCAAAACAGCACAAAATTTGGCAAATGCATTAAAGTCTAAGGGCGACACTTTTTTGAAGCAAACAATTTTTTCACCTATTGGAGTCTATGGTCATCTTTTTCGCAGGGAGAAACCTGGCGAAAAATTTTGCTTATCACTACTAACCATATACTGGTTAATATTGGAGGCTAACTTGGCCACTCCTGTTGGCCAGTGTATGAGTCTAAAATACTTGACCTTCATTATTGGATTAGGGCTTGTTCAGCTGTTGATTGGGATCCTGATTCAGCCATAGCCCTAACCATTGACCACAGGAAAGATTGTTTGTTTTCATTACAAAAGTTAAGATCTGAATAGTCAGATATACAAGTAGAAACAGTAGAATTCTAACTCTATCTGACGATTGAGCAGTAAACCTTGGCCGATGTTTGGCATTAAATTTTTCTTTTGCTGATAATGATCGCCTTGTCTCCCACCATACATGCACCGAATGTTTTGTACAATAATATCTGTGCATGTATAGCCACTGTTACCCTGTGGTCTGGTACTAGAAAGAGAAAACAAGATAAGGTCTTGGGCTAACTCAGAAGATTTATCACACTATCAGAGTTATTGAAGTGATTTGGGCTGGTCCAGGAGGATTAATACACAATGCTCTTCTTTTCCATTCCAGTTTCCGAAACGAAGAAAGATGAACTCCTAAACATGAACTGTAATAATGGAGCACCAACTCAGTGCTTGCCAAAAGTGACTGATGGTTCACTGATCTGGAACACAGCTGAGTAGTCTTTAAGAACAGACAAACGGGCAAATTCGGGCGGATTAGTCGCCCGGCAACAAATCTCTTCTTCGGGGTGACTAATCTCTCCGAACTGCCTTCCCGCCTGCTAGAATGAAAATCGCCTGCGGGATGGCACTCGGATCACTTCGTTTTCTGAAGTCGACTGAAGTTTCCTTGTGAAGCAACTTCAGAAAACAATACGATACGAGCGCCATCCCGCCAGCGATTTTCATTCTAGCCGGCGGGAAGGCGTTCAGGGAGATTAGTCGCCCCGAAGAAGAGGAGATTTGTTGCCTGGTGACTAATCTCGCCGAATTACAGCGAGTGTCTCTGCCCTAATAGAAAAAGGTTCTGACATGCAAACCTAGAGGAGTTTACCCAAGGTTACGCTGACGTATTTCACAAACAAAGAACAAAGTACAATTGGACTCTGTTAAAAGCAGTTTAATCATGAGGGTACGATAAGCAAAGCCTTTTCAGATAATCCATCAAATATAAAGGCCATTATACTTATGGTTTCAAAAGTTTAACCTTTTCATTCATAGGCAAATAAATTAATAACTAATCAAACAAACACTTCTTTTTGGACCATACCAGATAAGTCATCATGTGAGCTTATCTTTATAAAAAATGGTGGTGAATCATGGGTATACACACCCTCACCAATTGGCTAATGCTAAAGATGTTGTGTTTGAACTGTGAGTGTGCATAGTCACAAAGCAAAACAATTTGCAGGGGTTCCTTCCCTATGAGGTGTAATGCATTTATTAGGGCTATGTATGCTTTACGCTAAGGTCAATTAAAATTAGTAGGTTATAATTAACTTGTCCAACCAGAGCTTACAATGTGTTTTGATATCAACATACTGGGGTCAACAGAATGGAGGCACAAGATGATATTAAATTAGTGTGATGGGTAAATCTGACCAATTTCGGCCAAAAAATGGTAAAATGTCAAAAAATGTCAATGGGTCTCATTTATAAACATGGGGCAAATTTGAACCTGGGCAGTAACCCATAGCAATGGTTTGATTTCATTATTCAACTTGGTTGCTATGGGTTATTGCCCAGGTACAAATTTGCCCAGTATATATAAATGAGCCTCACTGAGTGGCAATGTTTCAAACCATGCAACATTTTTTAAACTGTTGTAGTCTACGGGCGTTTTTTTTTGTTTTTTTTTTTTGTATGAAACCCAGGACAGATCACGATATCTTCAAATTGTAAAAGGAACATCTCCCATGGACTTATACATTACTTCGACAGGTTTAAGATGGTGTATTTTAGGATTTGGACTTTTTGCACCTTTGGGGTTTAATAAATCTCGAAAAATTCTAGTTTTTTTCTACTAACAATTTTAGTTTTTGCCCAAAAAACTCAGACCAGAAAAAATTCCTTCCATGGGCTTCAATTCCCCCATGTGGCCTGGATCTTACTAGTACGTTATCAGCGATGACATATCGAGCATCAAAAAGCCCCAGAACTTGACTTAGAAAAGAGCATCACAAAGCCCCAGAACTTGCTATCACTAGCAAGCACATGGCTAGGAGTTCCATTAGCAATTGCTAACTGGCTAATCACACCGTGACATCACAGAACTGTCCTTCCTTAGAAATTCCCCCATTAAAAATATTATTTGATATGAAGAAATCTATTAAACGTATGCTGCACATTTTCAGATGTCAACTTCCCTACAAAAGGTCAGTATTAATGAAGTTGCCCATATGTTAAGCAATCACACGTGTTTTGGTAAAAGTTTCCATAGCTTAATAGCACTGCAGAAATGATTCACTGTGCTATAAATGGTTCCTTGATTAATTCTTGATTTAGAAAGTGAAAATGACAGTGTTGCGAGACAGAAATGTGCTCAGAATATCTGAGGAAGGAGAGAGTGTAAGGGAGAAAGACAGAGTAAAAAAAATAATAATAATAAAAAAAAAAAAAGATTGGAAGATACATCTGCCAAACTAAATATTCAATTCATACTAAGGACCATTGCTTTTGGAATTCAAACGTTGGTTCACATTTTACCCTACGGGTTGTGGATGATAGAATATTACAGATTGTTATACATATATTATGATGTTAATCTCAACTATATGTTTTTCTCCAGTAGGTAATGTGTGCTTTGCCTGTTATTCCCTTCCTCCCTTTGTTCTTCCTCTGTACTATTATTTCCTAC
Organism: Xenopus laevis; assembly: GCF_017654675.1. Lineage (NCBI taxonomy): Eukaryota > Metazoa > Chordata > Amphibia > Anura > Pipidae > Xenopus > Xenopus laevis. The sequence goes on from NC_054376.1 coordinate 105,006,586, forward strand.
CCAAAAATGAAAAAGGTAATGACAGCGGACAGTATATACCAAACAGCCTCAGCATGAGTACTGGAAGTAACGGCTCTCATATTGATTTGATACTAGTATAGTGTTTCGTTCTGTGAAGCTAAAATTAGGCTATTATACAAACACAAATGTTTGAAGGAAAACAATGTGTGAGAACTGTGTTGCAACTGTGCTGCGTATGTATTTGCATATGGAACCAATGTCTTATGATATTTGTTGAAAATCAATAAAAATCAACAATATAAAAGGCATTTTACTTTGAAGTGCAAATATTGTTGATTTTCTCGCTATCTTATAATTGGCTCATACATATAACTCCAGACCATTCACTAATTCTACCATTTTTATGAAATTTTGGCCACCAAATGAATAGGACCATCTCTAAAGTAGTAAGCTCCCTTGTAATCAATGCAAGGATCAGATTGGGGTGTGTGAGGCCCACCAGGGCTGTAACCCTAGGGGTCCCCACACCCCCTCGGTCCCTGTTTCTCCCCCCAGGTATTTCTCTATGTCCCACTGGCCCAGTCTGATCCTGGTCAATGCCATGGAATATGACTGAATTCTAGAATTTCTTGATTTTTGGGCTTTTGTACACAAGACTTTTAGACTAGCAAATGAAATGTAGAGCGTTCAAGTACTGTACAACACTAGGCAGCTGGTTCTAACCTTTTATTGTAAGGCAGATGCAGGGTGAAACACCCCTATCCATTTCATAGGCATAATGGTGGAATTTGTTATTATTTTGTGAGTTACCAACCCATGTAATTTCCATTCTCAGTTGTAAGTATAACACCAGAATTTAGCTACAGTCTGGTCTATGTTAAACACCATCTGAACACAGTGCACACATAAAACATGGGTCCACAGATGTCTACAGGTTTCTGTACATCTTACCTAAAAGCATGTCATTAGAAACATTACTTTTTGTATGTTTTATTTCCAACCCATGATGGCTACATCACAGTGCAGCCAGAGTAAGCCCTTGAGCATGTCAAGATTCTCAGTGATCCATTCAGCGATCACCATGGAACATAAAATGCTCAAATTCCTTGCCAGCAACACCTGCTTTACCCTTTAGCTGCTGCATGTCAATCAATGTAATGGCACCGCTTTCAGTGTTTATGAAAGGCAGTGGAATGAATGGTAGTATTTCATAATATTGCAGTCATGGCCCCAAGTCTGCCGCCAGGGAAGGATGGAAAAAAAAAGAGTCTTGCTATTTCCTTTGCCAATACATGCGGAATCCAGCTTCCTGACACTATTTTAAGATTACAAAGGAATGCTGACCCAAGTAAGTCACATCCCATAGCAAACCCTCCCTGTGGGAATAACTTGGAATATAACTTTCATTCTACGAATATGAGTTTGGGCACAGAATGTGCCTTGAATGGGACTCAAAATTGTACGATGCGCCAGAAGCAACTTCACCGCCCTGAAATTTAGATTTTTTGTATTTAGGACTAAATTACCCTTAACAGCAGGTTAAAGGGAAAGTAGAAGCGTATTTTTTGCCTATTTACGGTTACTATGTGAAAGACAGTAGCCAATAACAAAATGAAATAAGGGCTTATAGGGAAGTAAATATACAGTATATACTTACTATATTTTTTTGACCATGCCCATTTTTGTGGTCACACCCCCTAATAACCATAACACATTTCTGTGATTTTAATATGTTATTACAGTTTTGCTAATGAAGGTAATTAAGTCACAGTTTCCCCAAGAGACCTGCTTATCTTATATTGTAACAAAGTATCTAAGTATCTATTCTGGGCTCTCTGGCAAAAGACAATTAAGTTAGAAACTTTGTAGCGCAACAAATCTTTTTGTCCCTCTTTCTATTTACAAAATGTTGGGAGGTATGTAAACTCACTTGCATTTATAAACACAATGTATATTTTAAGAAGCTTTTTAATAGACACACCTTTAAAAGATGTGTGCAAGAGCCTTAAATCTATACACCTACTCTCTCTTGTCTAGTCATTCATTTTCCCGCATAGTCTGAATATTCTTTATTTTTATAAACAAAAAAAAAACAGCCTTCTTCTTAAAAGTCCCCAGATGTTGCTGAACTACAGCTCACATCACTTCTCTACATATAATAAGGTGAAAGGTTTGGATCTGTAGTCCAGCAATGATTTTAATTTGATTTAGCAATAAAAATGTATGTGTCTGCACACAAACCAGGTCTCGTTTAAGAACACGTGTTGAACTAGAGCAGAGCAATTGCCCATAGCATCCAGTGTGCCGGTGTTCTCTGGAAGGCCTAGCACAATTAAACGTGGCCATACATAGAGAGATCCACTAGTTGGCGATGTCGTCAAAAGAGCGGATCTCTCCCCGATATGCCCACCATGAGGTGGACGATAGGCTGATCTGATCGTGGGCCCTAGGGCCCAAAGGTCGGATCATAACGAAGGGTAGGGGGCGGGCGGATCGTGGGACCACATCAGCGGCCTCGATCTGGATTTTTAGTCCTGTCCCATCGACATCTGGCCGACTCAGTCTGTCGGCAACTTTTATCGGCCAGTGCATAGCCACCTTAAAGTGGACCTGTCACCCAGACACAAAAAGCTGTATAATAAAAGTCCTTTTCAAATTAAACATGAAATCCAATTTCTATTTTTTATTAAAGCATTCATAGCTGTTGTAAACTCATTTAAATATATCTGCTGTCAATCAAATATTGCCCTGGGCATAGAGGTGGGGCAGACAATTATTTTCACTTTCTATTCAGCACTTCCTAGATGTCACTGCTCTCCCCACATTCCCCCATTCTCTTCACTGTTTAATTGTGTAGCCAGGGCATGGGGATGGACATCAGGTCCCCCATTCTGGTGCACAAACAAGATTCTGAGATGATACAAGGCTTGTCTTAATAACAGTGTCCACAAAATGGCTCCTGCCTGCTTGCTATAATTATGAATTCCCAGACTGGAGGAAACAAGATTCAAATAATTTATATAGTGCACTTAAAGTTCATTTTGCTTGACTGATGTGATAAAATAGGATTATGAATAATTTTTTGGGGTGACAGGTCCCCTTTAAAGTAATAAATGGGTTAAAGTGTAATTATGGGTGAATTTGATAGGCTAATCCTTTTCGGCTGTTTAATGAAGTTTTGCACTCTAATGAATACACAGCAAGATCAAAAGCCACAGGAAATCTGCAACCGTTCTTGCATAAAATACCACCTGTTACAATCCGCACACATTTTGATCGTTTGAGACACAGGGTGAAAATGCGAGGGAGGAAGCCTGTGCGTGGGGATTTACATAGAGAAGTAGGCGTGAGGGACTATTTAAAGATGACTATGCAGCCAGTACTGAGTGACAAAAAGTATTGAGGGAAATATATCTACTAAAAATATCAACGCCCCAGCTAACCGAAGATAGCTTGCAAAAGTCAAACCACTAACCCACACAATACAACAATTAGTTATCATAGAAGGCCATTCGCACTTAACCCTCGCTAGAAATAAAACCAACCCACATCCTACAAACAGTATCAGGGGAATTTTATTGAAACATAAAGGGAGGCAAGTGAACACACAAGTACCCACCACATTTTGAAAAGCCATCCTACCCCCCAGCAGATTTAATTCTAGTTATTTTTAACAATTCCATTGTTTAGAATTATTTTTTTTTTTGCTTTCTATTTTCCTCTCTCTGGTGTTTCAGACTAGCTGCTCCCCAGGTGAAGGTTCTTTAAGGGCAATGGCACACATGGAGATTAGGGGGGCAGATTTATTAAGGGTCGAAGTGAAAATTCAAATTTTAAATTTTTTTTTTGGTCAAAACTCTCAAATTCGACTAGGGAGTTATTAAATTACGATTTGAGTTTTTTTTAAAAAATTTGTATTCGATTTTCTAAATTTATCTTACTCTGGTCCCTTTAGGAACTCAAATTTGACTATTCGCCACCTACAACCTGCCGAATAGCTGTTTATGTCAATTGGAGAGGTCCAGGGACCAATTTGGAGTTCTTTAAATTAGATTCAAAGTCAAATTGAATACAATTTGAGTAGGGATGGGCGAATTTGATCCCTTTAGTTTCGCCAAAAATTTGCCGCCCGCGAAATGTCGCAGACGCCCATTAAAGTCTATGAGCATCAAAAAAATTGTCGCGCAGCAAATCTACGGGCGTAATTTTTTCGGCAAAACGAGACGAAAAAATTCGCCCATCCCTAAATTTGAGTTTTCGGGTCAATTCGATTCTCATCCGAGTTGTAAAACTTCAGATTTTATTAAGAAATTTCAATTGGTCGAATTTATGAGTTTAGGGGAGCTTTAAAAAACTCACATGAATTCGAACTTTGATAAAAGTGCCTCTAGTGAGGCAGTTGTACCAGTTGATCAGGAAATCCAGTCACAAGGGGCAGAGACACACGCAGCTTTTGGGCGAAATTAGTCTCGGAGCACTTCGTTTTCCGAATTCGCCCGAAGTTGCCTCACGAGGAAGCGATCCGAGTGCCATCCCACCGGCGATTTAGATTCTAGCCGGCGGAAAGGCTTTTCGGGGAGATTAGTCTCCCAAAGAAGCGATTTGTCGCTGGGCGACTAATCTCCCAAAATAGCAGCATGTGTTTCTGCCCTTAAATTTCAGGCTTTGGCTTCTGCACCCGGGTCAGTAAGGTATGATTAGTGTGCGCATATACTGTATACTGTTCTGCTAAACAAGGGGCTCAGGGTGCTTTGTAAAATTAGCAAAATATTACATTTACATTAAAGTTCCCATTTTTTACATTTTTCAGGGGACCAGAAAAAATGGTGTAAAATCCAGAAAGGAGTGCGCTTTTTGGCTCACATCCTGAGCTATATCTGTTTTAGGAAGTCATTATCCTCAGATATTTAAAGACTAGAGCTGTGCATTAAAATAGGTTAGTATCAGAGGAAAAACTAGATGACCTATTAACTGGTTTGGTATGGAAATCTTTTTATCAATTCCATCAACTCCTTTACACTCGACTGGTGTCCTAGAAAATGATTGAACCACTTCCTGCACACCTTAAAATAAATTCTAAATATAATCCGCAAAGCAGAAATGGCACTTCATTGAGATGGCTACCAGAAAAAAAAAAGACTAAACCTTACAGTTAAATCGTCATGTAGCTAAATGCACAAGGCAGCTGACAGCAGTCAGATTTGACAGGTTTGTTGTTTTCGTAGAAAGAAATGTGGTTTGAAAAGCAGTTTGCAATGTACTCATTCTATTGTTAGACATCCAACTGCTTATATATAGAGTAGATCTTTACAAAAAGGAATATTTTGCAGCTTTCTCAACTTACATGTATGGGATCCATTATCCGGAAATCTGTTATCCAGAAAGTCCTGAATTACTGAATAGCCACCTCCGATAGACTCCATTTTATCCAAAAAAAATTTTTAATGATTTCCTTTTTCTCTGTAATGAATCATACTCATTACATTCCATTATCTATTTTGATTTTTGATCTTCAGGGTTATTCCAAGCTCACAGGTTTCATTACAGGGGCGCAGATCCATTGGGACTGGTGGTGGGGTACAAATATGCTACAAGGAAGATTTTGGTTTCAGCTGACCAAAACCGAAAACCATTAATATGATTTGATATACTATTTAACTTTATTTTTAGACTGTATATGTAAATTATTGGCTTGCTATCAGCAAACCAATAGTTTAGCTTAGGGGGTTCCCATACTTTTTAGGGGGTTCCCATGCTTTATACCAGCTGGTTCTGAGTCACAGGTAGAAACACTGCTAAATGCAATTTTTAGATTCTGCCTAACACCAAATTCTCCACAAAAGATTTGCCTGCATACTGAACCCAAGCTGATGCCTAATTTGAATATTTAGAACTGAGAAAAAATGGTGTAAAATCCATGTGATAATGTTCATGTTTAAAGGTTCGTGTGATTTGGAGAGTTTGGGTATCCGTTCTGGGCAAAAGTTGGGATTCGGCCAAATATAAATGCTGGGATTCAGTCAACCTGAATCCGGGATTTGATGTATCCCCAAAAGCGAGGAATGTTGCTCACAGTGAAAACTGTAAAGCAATCATAAAAGTACTCTGGCTTTAAAGATAGTTTTAAGAGCTCATAGCAGTCTAGATTTTCAATTAGAATCTGCAATTTTTTATAAAAATTCAGCTGCAACAAAGAATTCTGGCCACAAAACATAGAAAAATGTTTTTTTTTGTTTTTCTGTGTGTTGGAATACCCTGTTTTTTTATAAATTAATGTAAAGCATTAACTTGCTGATGCTATATAAATAAATGAGGATGATAGTGACATGCTGGAGGTTCCACCCAACTTCAAGCTCTGTTTTCTAGCCCCTGATGATGTTCTATGCTGCACAGCCAAGCTTGCCCTTTATATCAACAAGCAATAAAAGTCATGCTGGGCTTAGCAGATTTAGATTTTTTTAAATTCAGTACGGAGAATAAAAATGCAGTGCTGAAGAATAGAGTTCTAAGACAAAGAGCATGTCTAGCTTGGCAAAAGGGAAGACGGAATCACATGAATTGTTTGGCTATCACATAACTAAGACTGATTAGAAGAACATTGTTTAAACACATCTATATTTATCTTATAAGATGATCTATACAAAGATTACACTAAACTAAAGGTGGCCATACACGGATAGATCCGCTCGTTTGGCGATGTCGCCAAACGAGCGGATCTCCCTCCGATATGCCCACCTTGAGGTGGGCAATATCGGGCTGATCCGATCGTGGGCCCTAGGGCCCAACGATCGGATCCTAGCGTTCGCCAAACGGGTGGTCGGATCGCGGGACCGCATCAACGAACAGATGCGGCCGCGATCCGACGGGATTTTTAACCCCATCCGATCGAGATCTGGCCGACTTTCGGCCAGATCTCGATCGGGGAAGCCCGTCGGGGGCCCCCATACACGGGCCAATAAGCTGCCGACTTGGTCTGTCGGCAGCTTTTATCGGCCCGTGTATGGCCACCTTAAGAATGACTTTGTAAAATAATCTCAAACCTGACATACGTGGTTGCAAAGCAACATTTTTTTCATTGTTTTCTGAGAACTCATACAGGTATTTGTATTCGAGAGTACAGTGGAAAATTGTTTCTTTAGGTTAGCAGATCTTGGCCTGCAGAGATACACAGGCCAAGAATCCACTCCTCCACTGCTCCCCCATTTAAATGCATTGCCTTAGCAAGTAGATTTTGGGGGCACTACACAAGAGTTTGCATTTCGGTGCTGTCTGCCTGCACCCGGGCCAAGGTAATGTATCTCGGTGCAGGCACATCGAGGAACAGAGGAGCAGCAGATTCTCAGCCTGTGGGCCTGAAACTAGCCTTATGCATTGAAAACCATGGCTTTTTGGGAGAACAGACTTCACTGCTGGTAAGCTTTTCTTATTAAGTAGAATGAGAATCACAATGTCTATGGTAAATCATAGTATTGCTAGGGGACAAGGAAATCCACTATTTAACATAAATCTCAATGGTTCTACAATGTCTTGTATTTGTAATTTTTCTCAGTACAATCCAGTAAATGGGAAAAGTGCCTTTTAAAAAAGGAAGGCCAATTCTCCCTTACCTACTTTTGGGACTCCACATTCCTTGATTAAGATATTAATATCACCTGCACAATAAAATATGTATCAAAGGGATTGTCTATCTTCCAAACACTTTTTTTCAGTTCAGTTGTTTTCACATTGTTCATCGGTAATATTCGTTCGAGTTTTAGATATTCAGTTTTCTTTTTACAATAAATAACCCCCCAATCGAATTTCAATTTTTTAGTTTAAAAAATTCACTTGAATTTGAAATTTGACCTTTGATAAATGTGCCTCTATTTATGCACTGTGGTAGAGAAAACACCTTGCTGGATATTTTGTGTCACTCCACAGTGTGTCTGCCTTTTTGGGAGTGATCCTAACTGACTTTTGGGTAAAGAACCGACCATTAAAGTTTTATGGTACAGATAGCAAGTCATTGTTTGAAGAGTGACCATTTCATTTCTTCAAGTTTATGAGAGAAAAGTGTTAACAGCATTTGCTATATTTTATTTCTTATTTTAGACAGAGACAAAAGACAAAAATGGCCATTTTAGCACACTGAATGAGTCTTCAGACAACTGCTAAACCCTTAAGGGTAGTGGAACATGCTACTACTTGGGGAGATTAGTCGCCCATCGATAAATCGGCTCTTCTTTGGGTGACTAATCTCCCTGAAATGGATTCCCGCCGGCAAGAATGTAAATCGCCGGCTGAATGGAACTCAGGTTGCTTTGGCTTTCCGAAGTCGCCTCGTGAGACAACTTTGGGCGACTTCTGAAAATTAAGCGTTCCGAGAGCCATCCTGCCAGCGATTTACATTCTAGCAGCGCAAAGGCATTTGGGGGAGATTAGTCACCTAAAGAAGAGGTGATTTGTCACTGGGCAACTAATCTCCCCCAGTATCTTTGTCTGCCACCACCCTTATACACTTTTTGTATTGAAATAACCACAATGTGATCATCTCAAAGAGTAATGTAAAAGCAAACAGTGGCATACACTGTATCAAAGCCCAAGTCAACATCTTAAATTGCTGCAAGGCAGGGAGTCATAAACACACATTCGATTCTCACCCTCTATCTTCAGGCAAGAGGGAAAAGGTTTTTTGCTGTATATTAGAATTAAAGAAAGGGTAAACAAATAAAACCCTTGAAACAACAATAAGCTCCTGCATTAGTCACACACAGTTTTAGGACGTTTGATCTTCTTATCAGAAAACAGATAAGAGGTTCAGGATGTAAGATAACGGAGACATGTAATGATGGCACGTTTTGTTACTGTACAGAAAGGTAAACCTCTGAGCTTCTGGGTAACTGACCCCTACAAATTCAGAAAGCTGGTGCTTGTGATCTGGTTTTTGAGGTTCCCTTAACATGACAGGTAGAGAGCCTTAGGGTAAGGGCACATGGGCAGATTCGGGGCGAGATGGCACTCGCAGCACTTCGTTTTCCAAAGTCGCCCAAAAGTTTCCGTGTGAGGTGACTTTGGAAAACGAAGCGCCGCGAGTGCCATCCCGCTGGCGATTTCTCATTATAGCCGGCAGGAAGGTAGGAGAAGGCAGCTCGGGGAGATTGTCGCCCCGATGAAGAGGCGATTAGCCCTTTAGTTGCACTCCGGGCCACATTGGAAAACAAAACGCTCCGAGTGCCATCCCACCGGCGATTTCGATTCTACCCAACGGGGAGGCAGATAGGGGAGATTAGTTGCTGGGCAACTAATCTCCCCGAATATTCTAGTCTGTCTCTGCTATAAAGGGGTTGTTCATTTTCAAACACTTATTTCAGTTTAGTTGTTTTCAGATAGTTTGCCAAAAATAAAAATTTCTTGCAATGCCTTTCTATTTTCTATTTCTGTTTTTCTAATATTGAAGTGTAAAGTTTCAGCAAACTGGGGGGGAAGGGGGGTTGCCGCCTCAGTAACTGTTCTAAATTGGATACATTTAGAGGCAGATTTATTAATGGGCAGATTTATCAAGGGTCAAATTTAGAGTTTATGGGAGTGTCTAAAAACTTCCATCAACTCCCATAAACTCGAAATTCAAAAAAAAAAAAGACCAATCAAAATGTATTTAAAAAATCAGATTTTTTAAAAATGGATTAATAGGACTGAGCTGCAAATTCGAATCGAATTCGATTCGAGGCTTTTTACCCCCAAATTTTTATTTTTTTTTTACATTTTTTTTTTCAAAAGTCCACCAAATGACTCCAAATTGATTGTAGAAGGAAAAAATGTTTTCAAATTTGAATCGAATTTGGACTATTGCCTAGTCAAAGTAACTCTAAATTAGGATTTTTTAAATTAGAAAATTTGCCTTTGATAAATCTGCCCCTAAGGGTCGAATTGAAAATTCAAATTTTTAGAACTTTTTTTTATGGTCTAAACTGTCAAATTTGACAAGTGACTTATCCAAACTCGAATCAAATTGTTTAAAAAATTTAAATTCCAATTTTGAGATTTGTCAAATTCTATTTGCCACCTGAACCCTGCCGAATTCATGTATAAGTCAATGGGAGAGGTCCAGTGACCAAAATCTACAATGAGAAAATGCCTGCGCCAATGCACTCGCGGTGCTTCGATTTCCGAAGTTGCCCTAAGTTGCCTCACGAGGAAACTTCGGGTGGCTTGGAAATCTAAGTGCTGCGAGTGCATTGGCGCAGGCATTTTCTCATTATAGCAGGGGGAAGGCAGTTCAGGGAGATTGTCGCCCCGCAGAAGAAGCGATTAGTCGACAGGCGATTAAATCTCTCAAATCTGCCAGTGTGCCCCTCCCCTTAGCCTGCAAAAATACACAGACTGGAGCCTTCAACTATGTGTGTCCAAGGCCGAAAGCTCTAGAGACGATATTACCTGTACTGAAATCCACAGGGGTTACCAGGGAAGGCACTTATATGCTGTTGAATAGAACAATTATATACCTATCTTACCCTCAAGCCAAGCTTCATTTAAAATTACTCTGAAGCCTATGGCTAGGATGGAAGATTAGTCTCTGGGCTTTGTCAGTAAAGTTCAATTATTAGCTATATTCAAGCATCATCATCATCATCAAGTCTATCATTAGACTTCCTGCGGTTCTGATAGGTCAGGCTGTAGGAAATAATGAACAAAACAATGGAACATCACTAACCATGAGCCCCTTGGTCGGAAACAGTGGAGAGACACATACGGAGATTGAAAGAGACAAGCAAAAACCTTGAAAATTGAGGCCATCTGACACTGCAGGGCTTTGCTCCAATTAATATTTATTCAGTGTGATACTCAATGCTTCAGAAACTGGTTGACAAGGTTGTAAAACTGGACAAATTCCATCTAAAATGGAATTCACCCCATGTTCACTGAAAGGCAGATGCTGTGCCTGTCTGTGAATTCCAAAGATGGAGGGGAAGAGCTGAACATGCTTTCTCCACTGGCGTAATTACACCAGCGTAGAAAAGGTAACACATAACACTAGCCTTAGTTATTGCAGATTAAAAAAATACATTGCACTATAGAAGCCAGTCACTATTTATTGGACCTGTGCAGGGCTTGTTTGGGCCACTGTGTACTTGAAATACCAGGGCCTATTTTGAATCTTAGTCTGGACTGTAACAATAAAAGCTAAAGAACACTTAGGGGGTTATTTATTAAAGTCTGAATTTATCTCAATATTTTCTGCTACAAACTCCGATCAAATCCGTTCGGGTTCTTTACGCTTATTTATTATTACATTTTCCCGAAAATTAGATTTGTGATTTTCACGATTTTTTGGGATTTTTTCGTCCGATTTTCACGTTTTTTTCTGAATTTTCACCCGAAAACTCAGAAAACTTCAGGGTATTGCACGAAACCCAGTGCACATGAAAAATCATTGGGACTTCTCCCATAGACTTATATACAACCTCGACAGGTCTGAAATGCCGGATTTTCATATTCGGACTTTTCCATCCTCGGGGTTTAATACATTCCAAAAAATTCCTGATTTTTTAAAAGTCAGATTTTATATAAAAAAAAAATTCAAATTTTTTGGGATTTTTGCATTCGGAGTTTAGTAAATAATCCCCTTAGAGCTTGTGCAAAAATAAAACAAATATGAAAGGCAGCAATTCAGTCAAATGCAATCAGTGCAACCCACCTGCCTGGATTTTCTTTCATAAAGCAACTTTTACTTTAGCTGACAGAACACAATGGATTTGTTCCACTGATTACAATGAAGCATCTCTCATTAGCAATTTTTTTTTTTTATCTTTGGGTCTTTTAAAGCACCTGTCTGGGTATCTGCCATGCATTCCAATGTGAGGATTATAATCTGTCCACTGCAATATACACAAGTAATTTCTATTTTCTCTTGCAACCAGCACCATATGTATTTAAACCTAAACCAAACCTACAGGCTATACTGAATGTAATCCTAAACCAATAATATATAAAGGCAAACAAATATGCTGTACAGCAGTTATTATAATATTTCTATGCAATATACTTCCTATCCTCAAGCCATTCTGATTGATGTACATGGGCTTCATTGACAATTCTGGTATTTGTTTCACTTTGCAAGGAAATGCCATAAAGGCAATCATTATCACTCCTGCTGTTGGAAACTAAAATCCCCAGCATGCCCTATCACAACTGAACTGCATGATAATAGTTGAGAGCAAAAAAAAAAAAAAAATGAATAGGTGGCTGACAGGTTCCCGTCCACTCACCCCCTGTGTGAAGTGTGTAGAAGCTACAGGAAAAAAACAGGATATAGCCCTGTAGCTGGTGGCCAAACATTGGCCATGATGCAGCCAATAGAGCAAGTATCCAGCCATGCTAGAGGAGGAGACACTTATAAGACACAGTTGAGATGTGAAGTTTACTGGATATATGAGCTTGACTGTGTGGCCCCCCATGCGCATAAGCGGGCAACGTGTATTAAACTGTTTCCTACATTAGAAAAGTTATCCGTTTCTATCCAATACACTATGTAATAATGTTATACCATTGTATCGGCACATTGGAAGATGTGGATAAGGTTCTAATAAGTTACACTTTATTTAACAGGATGGATTGTTTACTGTATCTATCGCTTCAGAAACAAAATATACATATTTTTTGTACTGAATGGGACTGAACATTCTCATTCACCTCATTCACCTCCTAAAGTCAAAGGACATTCAAGGAGGTCTGCCTGGAGGTCTAGAGTGCTGATTTAATGTTACCACTGCCAAATAAGATTTCTCTTCAAGCCTGCATGCTACACACACAGGAGGCTTTGCAGCTTGTGATTGGCTGGCAGCTCAAGAGGAGAGAGCACATCCTGCTTCAGTTTAAAGAGACTCCACATAAGTCACGTGGGTTGTTCCAATAAATGGTGAGTTGTACCTTACAATCAACATTCTTCTGGCATCCTAAAGGTCAGTGGTATAACTACTGATCAAGCAGAGCTGCAGAGCCAGAGCAAAGTATTCTATTTGCCTTATGTACAATAACGTTTTTTTTTTCATTATTCAGAGCACACTGTCCGGTAGGGTTCTAGAAACAAATGGAAAGTGCAAGAGGGAGGGGAGGGCAAACAAAGTGCTGTGCTACATTGTCATTATTGCCCTTCCTTACAAAGTACTTTTTCATTCAATATCAGGTTGTTCATACAATGTGACACACACATCCATCCATTCCGCAATCAATTAAAATAAAATACCTTGTAGACCCTGTTCCTCATTGAATGGCCAGAGTACAAGGTGGTCTGGGCCAGTCTGCTCTTTTGCTAGGCCAAGACAATAGGGGTCATTTAGTATGTGCAGGGCCGGTAGTGGGTGCAGGGCCGGTAGTGGGTGCACCCTGATGTGTTTTTTGCACTTTGCACCCTGCTGTGCTCTTGCATCTCTTAAAGGGGTTGTTCACCTTCCAACACTTTTTCGGTCCAGTTGGTTTCAGAGAGTTCATCAGAAATAAAGACTTTTTCCATTATCTATGTGTGACCGTTCTTCTAAAATTGAAGTGTAAAGTTCAATTTTTCACCACTAAAGAAGCTCTGGGAAGAGGGGGCCGCCGACCCTCTAATCTGCTCTGGATTGATACATTTAGTCGATTCATTTCTTATCTTTATTCCTGCTGAGCAGGGTGCCAGAGTTTCATTAGAGGCAGCTGTTAGAATTGATACAATAGTTGCTAATACTCCAGAGATGCTGCTGAGAAATGTATCAACTAAATGCTGCAGAATTGTAACCGTTCAGAGTCTGCGCCTGAATTACTGAGCTGCCAGACTGAAACACCAGAGACTGAAACTTTTAACTTTAAACTTAGATTTTGGAAAAACTGTAAATAATAAAAGATGGAAGTAATTGATAAAAGTCTTTATTGCTGGCGAACAATCTGAAAACAAGTGTTTGGAAGGTGAACATCACCTTTAAAGGGCACCTGATGAAGGGAGATTGAAACCCCCTGAACCGCTGATCATTGTGGTGAAAAATTAATAAAAAGAGGGTCCCAGACTGCAGATAAATAGAGTGTGTTCGGATCCGTTAATCTTCTACTGATGCATGCTATTACAGCCTGCTCTCTCTTTGGGGGAAACAATACTTTTTTTAAAAACTTTGCCCCCCAACAGCACTATGCTGGCAGCCATGCTTCATTACATGCTTGCGCTTAATAAGAAAGCCTCCAACTCACACATGCGCATAATCTGGCAAACTAAGATTAATTTGCATGCTGCCCAAATTGTGCTGGTGGGGGGCAATTTTTTCTAACAATAGTATTATTTTCCCAGTCATAGTCGGAACTCTATTAATGCAGGAAACAATTTACCCCGCTAGGTGCCCTTTAAAAAGGAATATCTGTCTTATAATAAGTAATATCTTACTGCTATTTCCCTGGCTCTGGGACCCACAGCTGCCATTATACTCCAGCCACCTATGTATTATTATTAACATGTATTTATATAGCGCCAACATATTGCGTAGCACTGTAAAGCAAATGTGATTATCAGAGCCGGGCCAGGGCGGGCATGCGCCCCAGGCAAACTGGCCAGCTGTTGCGCCGAAGGGGGCACGCATGGGCAAATAGACGCTGGCCTGCACAGTCGCTGGTGCGCAAGCATGAATCACTGCTGGCGTGCATGCACAGACTGACGCCAGCAGTGGCGTAACTAGATATTACTGGGGCCCCACAGCAAATTATTTTTCAGGCCCCCAAAATTTTTAGCAGTTGACTTGTTTTACCAATATTTATTGAAACTGTATATGAATTAGGGCCTCATGGGGCCCCCCTGCTTCCTCTATAGTTACGCCCCTGGACGCCAGTGCGCATGCGCCAATCAACGTGAGCGAACAGACGTGGACAGTCCAGAAAGGAGAGAGGGGACCGGACTAGGGGGTAGGAGCCAGAGGCAGGTGCCTACTCTGCCTACCCCTAGTTCCGGCCCTGGTGATTATACAATTTAATCACATGAATTATATACATAGAACCTTAACTCAAACGTAAAGCCTGTCCTGGAAGTAACCCGGAGTCCGTAACACAGAAGTTATTAATTTCTATACAATGATTTTTGATAAATATATTAAACGATGCAGCCTAATGAAACAGATTTCTCTTTCTCTTGTAGTATACAGCCTGTGAAGAACTGCTCAGTGCACAGGAAAAGCCAGAGGTGTCAGCTAAACCCATGCTATTCTGACAGTTGCACATTAATTAACAGTTCTGCCATTTGCTTCCAGAAAAGGTCATAAAGGTACAATCATTGGCACTCCTGCTGTTGGAAACTACAATTCCCAGCATGCCCTGTTACCACTGGACTGATGATGTTATTGTGTATTTTGCATCACCCCATTCCCCTCCATTAACCCACAAGAAGGTCCCTAGGACCATGAAGATGCCCTTGGCACTGATCTTTCTCATACCCCCCAGTACAGCTGCTTGACTCACCTCCTGAAGTCAAAGGGCATTGTGCAATAGCAGGGGGCGCTTGCCTGGAGGTCTGGCGTGCAGATTTAAAGGAACCGCTGCCAGATAATCAGCACCAAGTGACAAGATCCCACTTCAAGCCTGCCGGCTACACACAAAGGAACTGGCGTCAGAACAGGACGCTTTGCAGCTTGTGATTGGCCGCCGGTTCAGGAGGAGTGAGCACATCCTGCTTCAGCTTAAAGAGACATACACGGAGTCTGTGCTACAATGACATCCCTGTTCCTCCAACTGAATAGAAGGAGGAGGAGGGGATGGAATACACAGTGTTATGCTACTATTCCCCCCCCTGCCCTTCCTTCCAAAGGTACTTTCCCATTCAAGAGCAGGTAATTAATGCAACGCCCCCCCCCCCACAAACACACACGTCCATGCTCCTATCAAGTAAAAAGAAATACCTTGTGAACCCCCCCTGCTCCTCATTGAATGTGGTCTGGTCCAGTCTGCTCTGCCAGTGCAAGACAATAGGGTTCTTATAATACACAAAAGCCACAAATATTTGTAAATTATATCCTTATAAACGGTGAGTTCTGATGTCATCGGTTATAATCGGTTCTGATGTCATTTCTGTCACATGACTCACTGAAACGTGTGTATTATAATAAATAAAGTACCCCCAGTTGCAAAATATGAGGATATTAGAAGTTACCTCGGAGTTCCATGACCTGTATAAAAAATATGGTCATGAAACTCCTCGGTAACTTATAATATCCTTATATTTTACAAGAGGGGGTACTTTATTCACTATATTATGTGGAGTGCAGGTAGCTGCTGATTCACCTTTCTTTTTACACTTTGTACCCTGCCCTGCTTTTGCATCTCTCTTAAAGCTGGCCATAGATGCAAAGATCCGATCGCACGAATCGAGATTCATCCTGGGTGAATCTGTGTAAAAGTTTGCCACGCCCTACAAAAGCGAAAAAAATTTGCCCATCCCTACGTGAGGCCTGCCTTAAAAGGCTGGGCATACTCCAGGAGGGGAGGGGGCCCTGGTGCACATCTTGCACATGGGCCTGCTCAGTTATAGTTACAGTGTAAAAAAATGACACAAATGTTTTGTGTATTAATGCCGTTCATTAAAGGTATTTTTACCCAAACATGCTCCTTGCACTTCTGTATAGTTGGGCTAAAAGCTTAAGTTCCCGTCCAGTCAGCTTGATGAATCGTGCACAGTTGCACTTATTGATGGGGGCGGATAGGATTACCAATGGGCTGGTAAAAACGAGTTTTAATGACAATGTTATTAAAAATCACAAATGTGGAAAAACTGGTATTTTTTTCTAGAAAGTGGCAATTCTAGCTGGGAAACCCTTCAAGCTGCTGCCACCATGAACATGGTGGTAAATCCATTGTTTTGATTCCGTTGAAGGATGTGGTAAAACATGCAACAGACTTGCTCCAAAGGAATTACATGCTAATAATATTTTTTACTCACGGGCGTTTGAAGCCGCGCTCCCCTGCTTTCCGGGTTTATGCGTTCAGACGCAGGGGAGCGCAGGAGTAGACGCGCTGAATTCTTTTCAATGCGGCTGTACTCAAACAAACGCAAGTAAGCGGCGAATGCAGGTTGGGACGCAGCATGTTGCATTTTTTCTACGTTCAGTGCTTACATGCGTCTGGACCCTTGATATGGGCTAATAAATCACTAAAGATTTTTGCAACACTAACAGAGTGCTATTGGATTTTTTCACTTACATGCGTCTGTGTGAAAAGAATTCAGCGCGTCTACTCCTGCACTCCCCTGAGGCTGAATGTATAAAACCGGAACGCAGGGGAGCGCAGCTTCAAACGCCCGTGAGTAAGGGCCCTAAGGCTGTTGTCTGAAATGACACCATCCCAATCTGACAATTTTGATCACAACTTGAACCCACAAATGAGGTGCAATTGCAGTGGAGCAAATCAGTGCCTGTGGCCACAATTACTCTGGAGCTGTTGGTAAAAGAACATGGAGATCTGGCAGTTTATACACTGCACTTTGTTCATAAATTCTTCTTTTGGAGTGCGGGTGTTAGAATTCTTGTCCTAAATCAACAGACCCCACAGCCACATGTGAAATCTGGGCTCATCCCCGAATTTTTGTGCTTTGCATATGTGACCTATGATGAATACACTGGAGGCAGAATAAAAATTTTGTGGGGGAGGGGGCATGAAACCAATTAAGCCGTTGTCCTTAACGTGCACATATTTTAATGCCTTTTCCAACAATTCAAATATTTTACTCATGACTGTTCTTCCCAGAGACTTGATCTGCAAATGAAACCTTCACACTTGTGAGTGTATTTTTAAGAATTTTTTTATAAGTAATAAAACTGTTTTACACGTGCTCCATATTTTTAACCACAGCAGGGATCTCTATCTGGCAAATCAAATTGGATTTATTTGATGTGCGCATAATATGAATAAACATTTGTAAGTACCCACCAGAGGATTAATACACGTGGTGTTTCAGGACGGTGGGAATATGAATTTTATGGAGTAACTTAATGAAACAACAACAATTGGTGATTGTAAATAGTGGGTCAGTGTGGGCCATTGAAAAATAAATCATACTACACTATATTATTTTGGTGCTGTGTACTTATCTCCCTAAGCTTATCTCAGCGCTGACTCCCATTTATCAAAAGAAATTTCCGTTTGCGTTTACTCGAGGGAGAATGAGTCGGAGAACAAGGGGGACCCCTGGGACTTTGGATAATTTGTTATCAAGTATTTTCTGAGATAGGCTACAGTCTTGGTATCCTTTATTTATGCAATTCACCTCTGCCAATTAGAAACCCCAGGGTTTCTGTATTACCTGGAGCCTCCAGCAGCTATGTGGTTGCTAGGGTTCAGTTTGCCCTAGTAACTGAAGATAAATAAGAAAGAGCTTGAATATAAAGATTAGCAATAAAATATAATTAAGTAAAATAATAAAACTGTAACCTCACAGAGCAATAGCTTTTCACTGCCAGGGTCAGGGACCCCCTTTTGAAAGCTGAAAAATAAGGAGAACATAAAAAAATCATTCAAAAACTATAACATACTATAGGTTTACTATAAAGGCAAACTACTCCTTTAGGCACTCAGGTGCCAGAACCCATAGAAACCAAAAGCCTATCTACTTGCTTATGGTCACCTTACTTTTTTCTCTCTTTAGGAGCACAATGGGCCTAATGTAGATGCAAAATTGCACAAGTGTGGTTATCCTCATAAGCCAATCAGCAATTAACATGATCAGTCAGCTACAAGTTAGAAAATAAAACGTGAAGATCACGTATATATATATATATATCCTCTCAGCTATGCTGAAGATGCAGGATCATAAACAGTGGGGAAGCTGGCACAATTTACAGTATATATAAAAAAGATGGGTTTGGGGGGAAGAAGTCTTTAATTTTGCCATTTTTAAACGTCTAATGGTTTTACTGGGGAACAGAGCTAATGGGTCTTATCTGCAATTCTTATTGTCAAGGGAGCGAAGTCTGTACGTCATGTACTTTTAGCACTGAGTTGGAACAAGTAAAGAAAACATGACTAACTGTTGGCACGGCACTCCTGCTGATCATTACTACCTTTATGCATGCTGCAAAACATTTACTGGGTACATAGCACATTCCAAGTACCTAATAACAGCTGTCATCACCAATTGTTTGCAAAATTCACCAGAGCCAAACTCACTGTAGCTCATTCCCACCATACATTTGGCTGAATACTCATCAGAACCCATTTTTGACTATTTCCTTTGTTGTGTTTGTAAACATCTTTGTAGGATGTGAGGCTATTCACTCACAACCAGAGGAGGAATACAGTACTGACAAGTTAGAGCAGCAATATAATTTATGTGTGGTGTGTTTAGGGGTGTGTTTATCTAAGGTACAGACTGGAAGGACACTCAGAGCAAACAAACTATTTGAGCATGCGTATAACTGTTTTAAATAAAATAAAGTACGGCTAAACTAGAACCCACGATTTGACCTTATTTATCATTAAAAAAAAGCACGATTTAACCAGTTCAGCTTTCTCGAAAAGACACACAGCAACTTACGGAGCACTCGGAGTGGTGTGTTAAAAAGGTATAAACTTTAATAATCCATTTTAAAAAGTAATATCAACGTATAAGCATACAAAACATCAGATCATGCGCTTACTCTCACGGAGGTGAGAGTGTGAGAGAGATGAGATGCTCCCCGTTCTTGGATTTATATAGCTTTCTCGAAAAGCCTGAATTTTTCAGATTTTAGCCCAAAAAGATTGGATTTTCAGGCTAATTCCATCGCAGACCACAAAAACTTCAAAATAGGATAGGGGCCTCTTCTATTGACTTATACACAACCTCGGCAGGTCTGAGATATGGCGGATTTTCAGATTCTGGCTATTTTGCTAAATACGGCTTTAATGCATTTTGAAAAATTTGAGTTAAAAAAAAAACAAATATTCGAGTTTTGCCCACTAAAGGAGTTTAGTAAATAACCCCCTTGGTGTGTGTAAAGCTATTGGCAATCAGCTTACAAATAAAACTGAAAAGGTTAAATGGGCTCTTGATCACACTGCACCCCTATGTTATAGCCAGTGTCGGACTGGGACACCAGGGGCCCACCCAAAAACCTTACACCAGGGGCCCACCAAGAAAATTTAGACCAAGGGCCCACTCTCAGTACTATTATTATTCCTCTCCTCACTCAACCTCTTTTCTCCTAGTCTCTTTAGTTATACATACTATAACCTATTATTCCATCTATTTAGCCTCTTTGTTCTCATAGAAATAGGGAATGGCCATGAAATAGGCCAAATGTTTAGGAGCACTAGGGCCCACTGACACCTTGGCCCACCGGGAGTTTTCCTGGTATCCCGGTGGGCCAGTCCGACACTGGTTATAGCCTAGCGTAGCCTATGCATTAATCTGCCCTTGTAGGTGGTACTGTGTATTCTGCATTTTGGGGTTCTGTTTACTTTATATATGTCACAATGTGGACAAGGGTATTGATATCCATGTGCTTGGTAAAGTTGTGGGGTTGTTC
Organism: Xenopus laevis; assembly: GCF_017654675.1. Lineage (NCBI taxonomy): Eukaryota > Metazoa > Chordata > Amphibia > Anura > Pipidae > Xenopus > Xenopus laevis. The sequence continues at coordinate 105,027,027 of NC_054376.1, forward strand.
TATGGATGGTCCATTTCTATGGAAGAATACAGTATAATGATAACTCAAAGTGAACGAGCCAAAGGTTAGGCTAAATGCAGAGAAGACCGGGGTTAGGTGAAGGGCCCCTGTAGGTGGTACTGTGTATTCTGCATTTTGGGGTACTGTTTACTTTATATATGTCCAAATGTGGACAAGGGTATTGATAACCATGTGCTTATTAAAGCTGTGAGGTTGCCCTATGAGTGGTCCATTTCATGAATTGAACAAGCCAAATCTTAGGCTAAACAAGTAATACATAGAAGACAGGGATTAAGTGAAGAGCCTTTTTGGTGGTGTGGAAATACAACACAGACTAGGATTCTAATCCCAGATGGCCCTACCTGTGTTAAGCACATGTGCATTTATATCGCCATTATCATGTGATCTGCCCTATTGATTGCCCCCTCAGGCTTTGCTCTGTTCTGGGTTCTTGCTGAATCCAGTTATGCTTGTGTGCCTAGTGCATATACCAATCCTTTTGCCTGTTTACAGGTCATTAACCTGTTCTGTCTGCAGCCAGATACCCAATCTGAGACCTGCCTTCAGCCTTCTTCAACTTAAGAATTCTTAATTATTTTTTAATATAACTTGTGGGGGCACATTTTCTTAGCTTGAGTGAAGGATTAGAATTAAAAATACTTCGAATTTTTTTGGCTACTTCGACCATCGAATTGGCTACTTCGACCTTTGACTACGACTTCGACTTTGAAACGAACGATTCAAACTAAAAATCGTTCGACTATTCGACCATTCGATAGTTGAAGTACTGTCTCTTTAAAAAAAAAATCGACCACCCCATAGGCTTTCCTAGCTTTTTTTGATCAAAGGAAAATCGTTCCATTGATGGATTAAAATCCTTCGAATTGTTCTATTCGAAGGAAATGCGGTAAATCCTTCGACTTCAATATTCGAAGTCAAAGGATTTTACTTAGACGGTCGAATATCGAGGGTTAATTAACCTTCGATATTCGACCCTAAGTAAATGTGCCCCTAACTGTATGGTGAAGTAATATCTTCAGCCTATGGGCCTGCTTCCTATCATGATGAAAGCTCCACATTCTGAGTGTGATATCATCTTGCCCTTGGCAGAAGAAAAGACCCCCCTGCTTTTTTTAATTACATAATTCTTGAGAATACTAGTTGCTTTTTCGTAATTACAGTCAGAGTTAAAGATATATGATTTAAGAGACCATTAGTCATAATAATATTTGTAATTGGTATATCAGTCATGTCTAGGATATTTACTTTAATTCCTGGCCAAAATGATTTTATTACAGTGTTTTATTTGAAACCATTCCGAGATAAGCAGCCATCTAATGACCCTCCATTAAATCATTAATGGTGTTGGAAAACTTACAGCTTTTATGTTGGCTTATAAAAAGGTTATTTTATGACAGCATGCAAAAACACCATTACTGTTATTTAATTTACACTTAAAAGTGAAATAAAGATGAAACACAAATGGGATCATTTAGGTACGTGATTATGCTTATGTACAAACTTGTAAACAGAGCAATCACTCTTTACTGCTGTACTGCAAGTTGGAGTGATATCACCCCCTCCCCTTTCCCCCCCAGCAGCCAAACAAAAGAACAATGTGAAGGTAACCAGATAACAGCTCCCTAAAGGTGGCCATACACGGGCCGATAAAAGCTGCCGACAGACCAAGTCGGCAGCTTATTGGCCCGTGTATGGGGGCCCCCGACGGGCTTCCCCGATCGAGATCTGGCCGAAAGTCGGCCAGATCTCGATCGGATGGGGTTAAAAATCCCGTCGGATCGCGGCCGCATCTGTTCGTTGATGCGGTCCCGCGATCCGACCGCCCGTTTGGCGAACGCTAGGATCCGATCGTTGGGCCCTAGGGCCCACGATCGGATCAGCCCGATATTGCCCACCTCAAGGTGGGCATATCGGAGGGAGATCCGCTCGTTTGGCGACATCGCCAAACGAGCGGATCTATCCGTGTATGGCCACCTTTACACAAGATAACAGCTGCCTGGTAGATCTAAGAACAACACTCAGTAGTAAAATCCCATGTCCCACTGAGACACATTCAGTTACATTGAGAAGGAAAAACAGCTGCCTGCCAGAAAGCATTTCTCTCCTAAAGTGCAGGCACAAGTCACATGACCACGGGCAGCTGGGAAATTGTCAAAATGTCTATCCCTATATCACATTTGAATATAAAAAAATCTGTTTGCTCTTTTGAGAAATGGATTTCAGTGCAGAATTCTGCTGGAGTAGCACTACTATGTTTTCTGATGACAGGATCCCTTTAAAGCAGACGATTAAAAATCATCATGTAGAAAAACTCACCATCAGCAGAAATTATGATATATTGTGTTGTATGATTTTATGATATACTGTGCACTACATTACACAAGTCTAGAAAATAACTACATTACTTTGCACACGTATCAGTCATGCTTAAATGTACTAGTTAAACCTTTCACTCTTCAAAAAAGTTCGAGTTATAGACCTCATTATGAACCTATACAGACTACTAAAGGGTAAACTGTCTTTATATAAACATTGACTCATGTACTGTGAAAAGCAAATGATATAATTTAACCACATTTCTCCTTTATGGTACAGAACCAGTCAAATCTGTCTGACATTAAAATAAGATTAGAAAAATAGGTTGCATCTGGGTTCAGTTTCTTCTATATGCTGGGCAGGTCAGGGTGCAAACTGCAAAAATATGGCAGCTTGTGCCTCTTTTTTCCACTTTGTATTACAGTATATGAAATTCTTTTACACACTGCTGTTTCTGTGTTTTCTCCACCTGTATTTAATAAGCTAACACCCATCCAATTTCAGCTTCAGTAGCACCAACAGATGTGCCATCTGTCTGTCAATGCTAACACAGGGTCAATTTTGCACCCAGAAATCAACCAGCTGTGCTTATTCAGACTGAAACCTGGCCTTCTGTGTAAGCACATGTGGATGCCATGCCTATGTGATGGAACATAGGACTGATGTTTTGGGTGACATTAAAACATGCGTTTTTTTTATGGTATTGTCAATGCACGCAGAGGCAAATTTCAGGCCAAATATGTGCGTTTATGGACCAAAATCAACTGTCCCCAGTTGGATGCAGATGGACACTGTGCTGCTGGAACAAGGGGTAGATGACATTGATTTGGCAATTTTAATGGTTAGAACAAACCTGATCATTGCACAGGTACCCAAGGTTATACAAACCTAAAAAAAATCACAGAAAGTTTTTAATTTTCATCAATGCATAATAGAGTATTCAGCAATGTTATGTCAAATAATGTCGCTATTTTGGAACATTGCAGAGATAAACCTAATGCCAACATGCACAGTCTGATGTTTTTATAAAAAAAAAAAAAAATCAAATACTGTTAGGATTGAACTGGCATTAAATAGCCATAATAGCAGACCAACGTAAGGTAATTTCAAGTCCAGAACTCATAGGGTCCCTACAGGTGTGCCGCTGCAGTCATGGGACTGAATCCAGGCCATGAGGGGCCCCATGGACATTTCTAATTATTAGATCTTTCACCACAATATAAACAGTCACCTTAAGAGCACATTTCCCAATCTTACATATATAGCTTCATAGAAGGTAATGGGATTAATAGCCGGTCACTGGGGAATTGTTTGTTTGGGAGGATAAAGGGAGAAACTGTACTCTGCCCCCTGGACTTATTTGCATAACCCTGCTTCCATACTGGGATTAACTTTATAATTTATGTGGTGGTTGTGCACAATATTCCCTAAAATAGTTTTGTACGGGCAAGCTTTACTTGCTTCTGGCAGAAAAATCAAAATACTGTGTTACCACACACCCTGCAATGATTTCATGGGTGCTTCCTCTTTTTATTACGGGATTTATATGATCACATTTTGCTTAGATATGATGCAAATTTGTGGCTTGCTGTAGTCACTTCCTCTTGTGAGTTTCCAATGCATAATTTAGTTCCCATCACTTCTTAGTACTTCTTAATATACTGTAATATGGTGTCACTTTCTAGACTTGAACCATTACACCCAGGTGTATAAATATCAGAGTAGGAGTAAAGTCCAAACCCGAGAGCTGTAAAATAAAAGGCATAGATAATTTACAAAACACAAAAAAGTCTAAATGCAGGATTGCCTTAGAATACTAATATCTACTCCATGCTTAATAACTTCAACGTGAATTATGGGGCCAATTCACAAAGAGTCGAATATCGAGGGTTAATTAACCCTCGATATTCGACTGGGAATTAAAATCCTTCGACTTCGATTTTAGCGCAAATATGCCTTCGATCGAACGATAAAATCCTTCGAATCGAACAACTCGAAGGATTTTAATCCAACGATCGAAGGAATATCCTTCGATCAAAAAAACTTAAGAAAGCCTATGGGGACCTTTCCCATAGGCTAACATTGAGTTCGGTAGCTTTTAGATGGCGAACTAGGGGGTCAAAGTTTTTTTTTAAAGAGACAGTACTTCGACTATCGAATGGTCAAATAGTCGAACGATTTTTAGTTCGAATAGTTCGATTCGAAGTCGTAGTTGTAGGTCGTAGTAGCCCATTCGATGGTCGAAGTAGCCCAAAAAACACTTCGAAATTCGAAGTTTTTTTACTTTGAATCCTTTACTCGAAGTTAGTGAATCAGCCCCTATGTATTTACAGTAGGCATCGGCAAACCTAGACCACTCCAAAAAATTGATACTTTTAGGTACATTCCTCACCAGTTGCCCAATATAACTACTGAAGATTCATGTGATTTGGCAATCAGCAAACAAGTTAGTCTTGGGTGGTCTGAGATGAGTAGACATGTCAGTTCCAACATATCATTTCTTCTTCCTTCCTCTACAGCAGGGATGCCCAATTTTTTTTACCTGTGAGCCACATTCAAATGTCCATAAATGTTGGAGAGTAATATAAGTATTCAAAAAGTTCCTGGGGGTGACAAATATTTACTAAGATTCCAATTTTTATTTTTTTCATGTGTGTTTTTATCTCAACATTCAAGATTTATTAAATGTAGACACCACAAAAACTATGTGCCAAATAAAAAATGTGCCAAATAAATGTGCCAAATAAAAGCAGTCAAGGTCCTATAGAAGTTAATGGGAGCTTCACTAATCCTATTGGACCATTTTGAAACAATTAGGACTTTTAGATGTTTTCTGAATTTTTTTTTTATACTAGTCATTGTTCGAAAAACTCAATGGTTTCATATTTTTTAGCTCATCGTTCTGCTTTTATTTTTATTTTGTGCTTTTTATATTGGGACCTTTTAATATATTACTGTACATGGAATTGTGGTTTCAGAGAAAAGGAGTTTATTCCTGGTTTTAAAAACTCTAAACATCACTAAAATGAGACTGTTAAGAAATGGGCCTCATAGAGTGAATACTCTCTCTCTGCCTCTTTTTGAATGAACTTTGAATACTCTGCTGACATAATGTATAACAGTGAATTACATTTTTGAAATGCTATACTGTTCTTTTTATCATAGGGCCTGTTACGAATCTCAGTCCAGACCTCGCCCAATGTAAGATGAAGCAGTGTACCTTCAGTGGAAGGGCAAGTGTTTTGTCTAACCATAAAAAAACATCATTATAATTACAATTTCAATGTTGATCGCAGAAGGATTTGTTTTAAAAAGATAATGTTTTGGAGACTCAATGCAGGAAATAAATCAGTAAAGAGTCATAGGGGCCCATTTACTTAGCTCGAGTGAAGGAATAGAGAAAAAAAACTTCGAATTTCAAATGTTTTTTTGGCTACTTCGACCATCGAATGGGCTACTTCGACCTTCGACTTCGATTCGAACAAAAAATGGTTCGACTATTTGACCATTCGATAGTCGAAGTACTGTCTCTTTAAAAAATACTTCGACCCCCTAGTTCGCCACCTAAAACCTACCGAGGCCAATGTTAGCCTATGGGCAAGGTCCCCATAAGCTTCCTAACAATTTTCTAATCGAAGGAATATCCTTCAATCGATGGATTAAAATCCTTCGAATCGTAGGAATATCGCTAAATCCTTCGACTTCGATGTTCGAAGTTGAAGGATTTCAATGCAGCAGTCGAATATCGAGTGTTAATTAACCCTCGATATTCGACCCTAGGTAAATTTGCCCCTAAATGTTGAAAACACATCCATAGATGCAATAAACCAAGGGGAAACTGCTGCGTCAAGAAATTCCAGTATATTACTTTCAAGAAATATATCCAAAACATAGTTTGCAATTTTTTAAGAAATGTTTTTCATCTTTAAAGGAATTTCTAGAGCTACCGTCAGTATTGTAAGTTTTACAATAAGCACAAGCTGGGGAAAAACGAAATAGGAAAAAAATATGACAGCATAATTGTGTTCATTTCATGCATTTCAGTCTTGGTCACAAAAGGAGAAGTCAAAAATGTTTAGTCATAACACATTAATATTTCCTGCTACATGGCAGAATACACATTGCACCAGTAAAATCCCATGCTTAAGAAAGGTCCAGGGCTTTGGCTTTTGCCAGCTCTAATTTTTCAAGAAGTTCCCACAGAATCATCGCATGTGATTCTTCTCAGACTATTGGGCAAATTTACTAAAAGGCGAAGTGACTAACGCTGGTGAAAATTCGACAGCGTGACGTCATTTTGGGACTTTGCCGATTTACTAACGGACGTTGGCGTAACTTCGCTAGTGAAGGAGATAGACTCTATCGGTACTTCACACTCTAACGTCAGGCGAACTTTGGCTCTGGCAAATAGACGTAACTACACAAATTCAATAAGATGCGGATTTTAATGAACGTTACCTCTTGCGCCAGACTTGCCTTCACCACCTCCGACCAGGCGAAGTGCAATAGAGTAGATAGGAGTTCTTCAAAAAAAAACAATTCTAAGTCCCAAAAAACATTGGCGACTTTTCAGTTTTTCAGATTGACAGGCTGCAAAAGATTGTACATTTTTTTTAGGGTATCCGGCTCCCCCCTACATTTCCTAACATATGGCACATACACTATACACTGGGCTCATGTGTAGGGCAATATAACAACTTTATTTTATTTCATTAAGGTTCCCTGGTCTTGTGTAGTGTAATGTATTTGCTGCAACATATACGTCCATTGAAATTTACTCTAGCGCAACTTCGCTTTGCTTGCCGAATTAACACTAACAAAACTTCGACATAATTTGGCGCCCTGGATGCAACTTCGGATTTTAGTGAATTAGCGTTGTCCTGGCGAATTTTCACCTGGCGAAGTGTGGCAATGTGAGCAAAGACGTCGCTGGCAAATTTCCAGGGGTTAGTGAATTTGCCCCTATGACTATAACATTAGGATGGATTTCCCAAAGAACACTTATAACGATTTCATTGGTTAAACAGACTCTAAAAATATCCAAAAATAACACACAAGATACTGTAGTAGACTATCAAATGTCTGCTAGTATGGTAACTTTTTGATTGTGGCTTATACAGGATTCTTGAAGCATAATTTTCTCTAATTCATCAACTCTGGCAAGAGTCTAGGGGGCACATTTACTAAGGGTCAAATATCGAGGTTTAATAAACCCTCGAATTTGACCCTCAAAGTAAAATCCTACGAATTAGAATATCAACTTCGAAGGATTTACCGCAAATCCTACGATCGATCGATCGAAGGATTTTTCTTCGATCAAAAAAACCATAGAAAACTGATGGGGAAGGTCCCCATAGGCTAACATTGTACCTCGGTAGGTTTAAACTGCTGAAGTATGTAGTCAAAGTTTTTTTTAAAGAGATAGTACTTCGACTATCGAATGGTCGAATAGTCGAACGATTTTTAGTTTGAATCGTTCGAGTCGAAGTCGTAGTCGATGGTTGTAGTAGCCTATTCGATGGTCGAAGTACCCAAAAAAATACTTCGAAATTTGAAGATTTTTTACTTCGAATCCTTCACTCAAGCTTAGTAAATGTGCCCCTAGATCAGTGATCCCCAACCAGTGGCTCATGAGCAATATGTTGCTTACCAACCCTCGGCTGTTGCTCCCTGTGGTCTCAAAGCAGGTGTTTTTTTTGGAGGCAAGTTTTGGTTGCATGAAACCAGGTTTACTGCTTATCAGGGTCTGCCATGCACATAGGGGCTACCAAATTGGCAATAGCAGTCCTTATTTGGCACCCCCTTTTTATAATGCCTGTGTTGCTTCCCAACTCAATTGAATGTGGCTCATGTGTAAAAAAGGTTGGGGACCCCTGGTCTAAATTGATAGATTGTATTTGCCTTAACAAGAAATAGAGGGGAGAGTTCAAAAAGTGCCTGGGCCCAGAGGTTCTCAAAAAACAAACCCCATAATAAAAGGACAACGTTGTCATAATAGAGAGCAGCAGCACATGGACAGTCACTATTACATTGTTGTTGTTGATTACTTGTACAAGGAATAAGAATAGGAAGCATAGTTTATTGTTTGTTGTATGTTGTCTGCCATATTAGTTCATGTCCTAGGTAGCCTATATTACCAACTTTAGTGTGAATCAGGAAGGAGGGTGTAATTTTCTTTTGAGAGGCTACCAATAGTAGGCATTCCACTTTTTACCTAATAATTATATTTGACTATACAGAGGTTGATTTATTTTGGTAGTCTAACCCTCCCTAAATCGTTATTATTCTCCACCTATAGAGAGAATTATTTGTAAAGGTTAAAATTTTAAATTTTTTGAGGTGACAATATACAGTAGCAACAAGGCACAATAATGAATGTCTACGCAACAGGAAAAACCTTTGTGTAGAGTTGATTACACCTCTATAGAAGCCAAGGAAAAATATCTTTATATAAAAATAATGTGCATTTACCTATCATATGTATTAGATAAATACAAAGGGAAAAATATATTCAAGTCAGTACCTCCTTTATCTAGCTTACAAATAATGTAGGCCCCAATCTTAATTGACCCTAGCTATATAATCAACATGATGTTGGTTAGTTACCATTCTATTCAGGATTCCCATTTCAAATATCCTTTCCACTTCTAAGAAAAGATGAAAAATAATAAAAATGAGTCCTGGTCACTGTTACAGAATATAATTTAAAAAATATGTTTATGTTGTGAAATGTGTCACCGTTTGGCCTTAATAAAGCAGATATGAAAATCAACCTTCAGTAGTAAATACTGTGTACAAACAAGAGTTTTGTGCTTACCAAGGACAAGGTTATGGGCTTTAAGGGGCTGATTCACTATGGGTCGAATATCGAGGGTTAATTAACTCTCGATATTCGACTAGGAATTGAAATCCTCCGACTTCGAATATCGAAGTCGAAGGATTTAGTGCAAATGCTACGATCGTACGATCGAAGGATTATTCCTTCGATCGAACGATTAAATCCTTCTAATCGAACTATTCGAAGGATTTAAATCCAACGATCAAAGGAATATCCTTCGATCAAAAAAACATAGGCAAGCCTATGGGCACCTTCCCCATAGGCTAACATTGACTTCGGTAGCTTTTAGATGGCGAACTAGGGGGTCGAAGTTTTTTTGAGACAGTACTTTGACTATCGAATGGTCGAATGGTCAAATAGTCGAACGATTTTTACTTCGAATCCTTCGATTCGTAGTCGTAGTCGAAGGTCAAAGTAGCCCATTCGATGGTCGAAGTAGCCCAAAAAATACTTCGAAATTCAAAGTTTTTTTACTTCGAATCCTTCACTTGAATTTAGTGAATCGGCCCCTAAGTGTAAAAATAACAGGAGATGTGCCTTCTGCTGTTCCAGATGATCTTGACATTTCTGGTTTGAGCAAATGGCTTGCTTGAAAAAACGAGACTGATGTGCTGATGCACTAAAAATAGAGAAAACCTTACTTGTGTATAGAACTAGAGTTAAACTTGGATGCATTTTGGAAAAAGGAGAAGGCTATTTCCTAAAATATACTAGGTGAGATCATAATCAAAATAAATAGATTTCGCCTGGCTGGAACACTGACAGTTCTGTTGGTTTGAATGATATTGTATGTTTACTATACTTTCTCTACAGTACCATGTTAAAGGGACTCATCTGGAAAACAAAAACTGTTACCTTACAGCAAAGTTTTCCAAATATCCATAGAGGCTTTTTTAGGGTTGATTGTTGGAGCAAATTCTGTAACCCTTCTTACTTTTTTTTTTCAAATATAAAGATGACCTCACTCCATAGTGACAAGGAAGTGAAAGCACATAAACCTTTGCTTATCTCTAAAAGCTATGGCTTTTTTCTGTATGCTTTAGTAAATAAATAACTTAAATGAATGTAATCTATTCCTGGAAAAAGATAATCACGGAAGGGCCACAATATCAGTATATGTGTCCATAAAAACAGCAAAGAGTTGCTATTCTCAAACTGTGGGATAATAAGCACAACAGAAACGGCCTTTTTCAAGTGATTGCCCTTTGCCTGTATCTCCTGGGATAGTCTACCCATGTTACTGTTACAGGTAGTGAAAGGAACAAAGAGGATTTGTTTGTGTCTTTCAATGATGCATCTAAATTAGCACAGTGCCACTTGCCACAGCTTTCGTTTCGCTTGGCAGTTTTTTTGCCACATGAATTTGTCCTGTAACTTACATTTGCCCATTAGGATAACTAGACTAGGTAGTGTTACAGTATTTATAAAAAGACCTTTACAAAGACTTGACTACTAAAGTGCCAAAATGAAATACCACTGTCTCTCGTCTGTCCCTTTTGATCCATATACAATCAGACTGACAAATAGCTGGACCTTACTCTTATATCTTAATAATAAATACATACTTCTCTAAAGCAGGCAAAAGTATGCTCTATTAAGGGTAGACTGCCTTAAAAATAATTTTATTTGCCAAATTAATGAATGTTCGCTAGACTCATCCATCTATTTCGCCGCTCAACATCAGCTGCTCCCATATGCATGTCCCTTCACTGGCTCCCAATCTCTTCTAGAATCAAATTCAAATTACTTACACTCACATTCAAGGCCCTTAATAATGAAAACCCTCCCTATATTTCATCTCTGATCTCCAAATACTCTCCTTCACGCAACCTTCGCTCTGCTTCTGACCTTCGCCTCGCTTCTCCTCTGATCACTTCTGCCCATTCTCGTCTACAAGACTTCTCTCGGGCTTCTGCTTTTCTCTGGAACTCTCTGCCACAAGCTGTCAGACTTTCTCCTTCTTTCCGAACTTTCAAGCGCTCCTTAAAGACCCACCTGTTTAAAGAGGCTTATTTGATGTACCTTAATTAATCATTGCTGTATCAAAAATGACAAAATGTTTATATAATCCTAATGTCTCAATTGTACCCTAACCTTTTAGTTTGTAAACTCTAATCTCTAGGTCCTTCTAACCCTATTGTACTCTATAATCCTTGTTTGTTATCCACCATTTATTCCCTGTTTGCTATAACTGCAGTAAAGCACTGCGTATCTTGACACCGCTATATAAATAAATGATGATGATGATGATGATTTATTCAACAGACAAGTACATTTTATAAGGCCAATCATATGTCTGGTACGGCTGCCAAAATGTTCTATTACTTAAAGGTTACTATTTCTTTCTTACACTGATAAGACAGCTACACTCCAAAAGAAGGATGAACTTAAAGCGAGTTTTTACCTGCTGTTTATCATTTTAGTGGATTCATGTCCAAGTTAAAGAATGCAACAATGTTGTACGTTTTACATTCTGATTAATGCCGGACTACAAGTTTGCGGGAACATCTCAATTCACACTGAATAAACGCAGCAGTGCATAAAGTATTAACCTGCCAAAACCCAGTTACATATAATAAGGTGCTCATAAAATGCTGATCTGCTTTAGGTTTTGCCATTATATTTTACATTTAGATTAATGCCGGACTACAAGTTTGCGGGAACATCTCAGTTCACACTGAATAAACACGAAGTGCATAAAGTATTAATCTGCCAAAATCCAATTAAATCTATAATTAGGTGCTCATAAAACAGGGGTATGGAGCAAATCTACTACCATAAGTAATATGTTGCACTAAATCAGTTGCTCATAGCATCAGATTTTTGCTTTCATTTTTTACCTTTTAATACATGGATTAACTAATTGCTGATTGGTTGCTATGGGTAAGGGCAATGATGTAATTCAGCAATAACATTAGTTAAATGATTGAAGTACTTTGTTTTTTAAACCAGATGCCTGAAACATTGGTAAAAAATGTAGAAACCACAACCGTGACATAAGTGTAATGTATTTGACTGGCCAAATTAGTGATATAACTGGCTGTTTCCCTATGCTGCACCCTACAAAAGACTAGGATTTATGGTGCACACTGATGGTGTCTTCAGAATATCTGAATTCCAGATTAGTAGCAACTGATTAAAGTTGGCTAAAAATTTATTTTTGTAGCAAGTACTCTGTTCCATAGCAATGATTCAACTGGATGGAAAGCTAAAACAGTGGTTGCCTCGCCTGTAGTCCCACAATACTAGTGTTTTGTGTATCCCTAGAGTGACTTATACAACCATTCCTATAAATCAGGGATCCCCAACCAGTGGTTGGTGCTCTCAAACCCCTTGGATGTTGCTCGCAGTGGTCTCAAAGCAGGTGTTTATTATTGAATTCTTGGCTTGGAGGCAATTTTTGGTTGCATAAAAATCAGGTGTACTGCCAAACAGAGCCTCCTGTAGGCTGTCCAATGAGGAGCTACCTGTAGTCAATGGCAGCCCTTATTTGCCACTTCCAGGAACTATTTCATGATTGTGTTGCTCCCCAACAGTTTTTTTCATTTCCATGTGGCTCATGGGTAAAAAATGTTGGGGATCTCTGCTATAAAAAGACACTTTCTAAGAGTCCTGATAAAACTAAATAGTCTTGGAAGACTGCTGCCGTCTAGGGAACAATAAAGCTACGGTAGTTTCAAGGCAGCTACAAGTAGCAGCTACCATCCTCTTGTTACCATTTGCCATGCTGCTTGAAGAATATACTAATTCAAAATCACAGATGTTTAGCAGAAATTGCATACATTCTTCCCATCCAAAAGAAAACTATTTGTTTCAATTCTGTTTTAAAAGGAACATTTGATTCAGAACTATGCAGTGATGTGTTGACCTTGGCACATTATTATAGCCAGCTATTTATATACAACTGCACAAATGACTTGTGGACATGCGCTTAAAGGTTAAGGCTTTGAGTCTTTATTTCCTTCTTGTTTTCATTTAGAACTTAATGTACCTCTATTTTTTTGTGCGTAATAGGAAATATCCTGCAATTCCTGCCTCAACCCCCCGCTCATGAATCTGTTTGGGAACTGAAAGGAGCCTGCGTGGCGTCTCCCAGCATACAGGAACAAAACTGGTCTATGTGCTTCTTAAAGCCTATCTACTGAGACATCTTTATAGCATATATACAGAATTATTTTTACAATAGTTTTCAATGAAACTATAATAAGATCTTTGGGGGGGGGAGCATTAATGACATGTATGATTCCAGGTCATAATTCAAAACCAAGCCTGACATAAGAATTATAGTATAATGCTAGGTTGTTTCTTGTTTCTACAAATTAACCTGATTCTATAAGAACAATGTATTTTATTGAAACTTTAACTGCAGTTCCTCATATGTCTTATTATATTGTTGTAACTAATGGAGTAGTTAACACTGGATTTTGTTTTAGAAAGTGACTAGAGTCATGAGACTAGTGTGAGATTGTGCAAATGCCCCATTGCATTTGGCTAACGTGGTGAGTATTATATCCACCTTATCGACTTAGTCACCATTACATGTGACTTCACTGGCTACAAGTCAAGAGACATGCCCATATAATATACCTGTTTCATGAAAAATCTAAATGCAGGGATCTCCCTCCTCTACATTTTTTAAAGGAAAACTATACCCCAATATGAATACTGTACTTAAAGGAGAAGTAAAGCCTAACTAAAGCAATAGCTAGAAATGTTATACTGTATATCATGTTTTGGGCTTCTGTACCAGCCCAAGGCAACCACAGCCCTTTAGCAGGGTCTCCAAAGATGCCCCAGTAGCTCCCCATCTTCTTTTCTGCTGATTAACTGCACATGTTCTGTGCTGCTGTCACTTACTGAGCTTAGGGACCCACTCACAATATACAGTACACATGGAATAGAAATTTCAAAATATTAAGCTGATTAGTAATTAATACAGATAACTACTACATGGCATCAGAATTTAATAATCAGCCCTGTAGCATCAGTTTATATTACAGGCCAACCTCATTTTCTGCTTGATAATCAGCGACAATCCCTAAGCTTAGCTTCTCAACAGCTGCTCAGAGCCCACTGAGCATGTAACAAGTTTGAAGTCCTGGATCATTGCTGCTATTGACAAGCTGAAACTTTAGGCTGGTGCAATAAACTCAGCATATAAAATATGGTATTTTTAGTCATATTAATTTTTACGGTTTAGTCCTCCTTTAAGCAACAGATAGTTTATATCAAATTAAATGGCATATTAAAGAATCTTACTAAACTGGCATAAATAAGTAAATATTGCCTTTTTACATCTCTTGCCTTGAACCACCATTTGGTGATGGTCTGTGTGCTGCCTCAGAGATCACCTGACCAGAAATACTGCAGCTCTAACTGTAACAGGAAGAAGCAAGGAAGCAAAAGATAGAACACTGTATGATAATTTGCTCATGTGACCTTACATGTATGGTTTGTTTGGTCTGTTTGTGTGCACCGTGAATCCTAGGATCCCAGGGCTAAAATTAGCATTTTCTATTTAGGATTACTCAATAGCACATACTATTAAAAAAATATATTATTATGAAAGTGGTTTATTTACATGAAGCAGGGTTTTACATATGAGCTGTTTTATGCAATATCTTTTTATAGAGACCTACATTGTTTGGAGGTATAGTTTTCCTTTAGTCATATGCAACTTTTAAAGGTTGTGCCAGGTATACAGACCAAGTAATTAGCTAAATATTTTACACAGTGCAATTATACATTTAAACCTCCCCAACCTGCCTACTACATTAGCAAAAATGTGTGAATAATTTGTAAAATAGAATAATGAAAATTGCTATAAAAATAATAAATACATAACAATAAAAATATCAATATCCCAAATGTTTGCATACATTGTCCGTATTGATATACCATAAATATTAATTATTGACATTCCCTAAGCCTTTAAATTATCAATTGATGCAAGTAAGATTTATACAACTTATTCATTATTATACGGCATCAATAAAGTAGACGGAATTCTAAGAGAGGTAAACAAGCCTGAAAGAGTCACTAGTCTGAGGGATGGAAGATGGCATAACATACAATTTAGGTTCTATCTGTGGATTTTTTGTATACAAGTGGCATCATATTTCACATTTACGTCCAAAAAGTATAATTCCCCTGGATAGAATTCCAATGAGAATTTAATGGTTTTGCAAACATTATACCAATAAACCAAAAGCTTTTTTTTCTTGTGTGCTTGAAAAAATATTTCACCCATTTCACACATATAGGATTGTATGTAATGATTGTATTCATTGTTAATGTAATAGGGCTGTTATGCTTCCTAAACTAAATTTTGGTTCTTTATTCTTTGTTCCTTTTCTATTTAACATAATGGTATTGTTTTGTTTGATAATGTGACCTCGTGAAGAGAAAATCCCATATTTTCCTATATCAAGATGCTATTTATCATTTATGGTATTTGAAATAACTAACAATGAATCAAAAATTTTAGAATATATCTGGATATAAACTGCTTATATATATATATATATATATATATATATATTTCCCTGTGAGAGTGATTTTCCACATTATTGCTGTACTAGTAGTATAAACAGAAAAAAAATAGCAATGTGTTGCTACAAAGTGGAATGTATGGATCAGTTATTACAGCTAGTGATGGGCAAATTTGTCCCGTTTCGCTGTGAAATTTGCAAAACGGGTGAAAAATTCACGAAATGCAAATTTTGACAGTGGCAAATTTTACCCTGCAATTTCGCAAATTTATTTGCCGGCGGTGAAATGCAGTAATTCGCCGCAAATTTGCACCTTTCTATTACTCTAACGGAGGTATTTCTGCCTTTTAGGTCCATGGCCTATTAAAGGGGTATTTCAAATCTATATTAACATTTACTATGATGTACAGAATTATATTTTGAGGCAATTGGCAATTGGTATTCATTATTTATTATTTGTAGGATTCAGCAGCTCTCCAATGCATTTAAACAAAGGACTGGAATATGAATAGGAGAAGGCCTAAATACAAAGAGGAGTAATAAACTGTAGCCATTCCAATAAATGGGTAGCCTTAAGATGGCCATAAACGTAGAGATCCGCTCGTTTAGGCCAAACGAGCGAATCTCTCCCTGATAAACCCACAATGAGGTGGTGATATTGGGCTGATCCAATCGTAGGCTCTAGGGACCAACGATCGGACATAACGCATCTGATACGGGCGGTCAGATTCCGGGACCTCATAAACGCACAGATACTAAAAGTAAACTTAAAGATGAAACACCCATTGAATGGCCAGGCACCACTGGCTAATAACAAGGTTACAGATATATGAGAACATGGTCATCACATCAAGTCTCCTATAGGTTTAGGGATATACAAGGCAATAAAATAGACACAGAATCTGAACAACATGGTTAATAGCCACTCGCTTCAGTAAGGAGCAGATGTCTGCTATTCTTTCAGCTGGGGCAGGTACAACTGGAAGTATCAGGTATGTTAATTAACATAAATGAGCCATCTAATAGGCTACTAATGAATCAGTTACAGTCAGCTTATCGCTATATGTGAAAATATAGCTTGCCCAGTTAATGTGTAGCAATGGTAAGGAGACACATATAGTGGTGTTCTGTCAAGTTATTGCCCCATATAAGAGTTGCAATCACAATTTAGAACATGTCATCACTGATTACTCACTGTGGGAAAGCCAGTCAGTGTGACATTTCCATTAAATTATTAGATAGGTGAGTGATCTTTGTGCTATTGACAGAGCAGGAAAAAAAAGGAAATTTATAATTATAGCAATTTAAATTTTGACATCTCAGCACTCAGATCCGGGTTTCTTACTGACATTTCCAGGGTTTCCTTTGATCTCCTGCATTGATGCCAGAAACAGAGGCCTTTTTTGCCCAGCTCTACTTCCATACATTTGTAACAATTTGAGGTAAGCAAAGACATAATTGTAACAATTTAAGATAAGCAGGTCCCTTGGGGAAACTATGATGCACAGCTCAAAAGGCATTTTCAGCTTCATTAGCAAAACTGTTAAAACACATAAAACATGGCCCTAAAACTTTCAGAAATGTGTTCAAACTTTCATAACCTGCCAAATTTTATAAAATGGACATGTGCAAGATGTGATAAGTAGTGCATGAACTGATGGATAGGTTGTAGATGTGGATGTAGGCTATAAAGAAATAATATAAATTGATGACATCTGTGCCCCTGCCAGTAAATGATGCTTTTGCTATATATCAGATATTTTGGGCCCATATTCCATTATAAATCTTAACGTGGCCATACACAGTAAGATTCACTCTTTTGGTGAGAACCATCTTTGGTCGGCGATATTATAGTAATGTGATCTTTTAGTCGTAGGGCCAAACAATCGTAGTACAATGAAGGGGATACGAAAAGTTGGAGCATAAAAACAGAAAAATCAAGCCTGTCTGATCAGGGAGCCCTGTCGGCAGGCCCTCTCCCTAATATGCCGAGCACCAAGAAAAAAATGTGCGATATGTGCTGGCATTTGAGCTGGTGTTCACGCAAGCATGGTGCGCACCAGCGTTTGCATATATGAGCAGGGGGCCCAGAAGTGTGGAATCCGGTGGGCCCCCCATGCTCCAGTCAGGACTATTTATCAATTTGCTGGATTCCTTTGTGTTTATGGCTGTATTTTTAAGCAGGCATATCTGCCATTTGAGGTGCATTTCCCACCCATTGAGTACTGAAGGATGAAACAGCCACAATAAGGTTTTGCAACATCCACATTGTTGAGTATTTAAAACAATTACAGGTAAGGGCTCCATTATCTGGAAACCACATTTTCCAGAAAGCTCCAATTTACAGAAAGGCCATCTCCCATAGATTCCATTATAATAAAATAATCCACATTTTTAAAAATGATTTCCCTTTTCTCTATAATAATAAAACAGCACCTTGTACTTGATTCAAACCAAGTACCAAGATCTGGCCGTTATTTTACCGGCCTGGCAGGTAAAAATGATGGCTGATCCCAATGTTATTAATAGGGAAAAAAGATAAATATATAGGAAGGCCAGTATTTTTTTTTCAGAAAAGGTGGCAACCCTAGTTGCAGCAGAGGCAGATGGGCCTGGAGGTGGTGTGGGGACCCCTGTGATTGAAGTCCCAGTGGGCCTCCGACCTGCCAGTCCAACGCTGCCTGTCGGAGAGCTCCATACATGGTCTAAAGGACCTGAATCGGCAACTTACATCTGTCTGTGTATGGTCACCTTTAAACTGATTACTATTTCCATGAGTCTTAAGTGAATGTGTTACCCCTTATTGCAAGTCCGGACGGAGAATTAAAATAGGCCCTGGCATTTCAGTTACACAGAGGCCCAATCAGCCCACATAGAGGCCCAAACAGCCCCCACCAGCCCACTAAATACTGACTTTCTATGGGATCTTATAGCAGCCCCTCTGGCATTTGCCAGAACCCACAGATTGCCAGTCCTGGCCTGCCTTATGGCCATTTTAAGAGAAGGAGAAGCATAAATACTACATATGGATATTAATAGGTAACAGACTTTATTGTAGATGCAGGATCCAATTTCCATGGTGTACTCCCATTCCTATGTGCCCCAGTATGTATTTCACCTCTGAGAGGAGTGGTTTGCCAGCTAAAGAAACCCATGCTATGGATCTATCTCTCAGGCACAGCAGCACAGTATTAGTATTTTGAGGTAAATAAGGAAGCTAACAACTAGAGAAAAGAGAGCAATGAATGCTTCATTTGGTCAGGCAGTTTGCCCAATTTGAGATATTTGAGCATGTATGTCAGGACAGGATTCAGTATACAATCCTTCGATCGGAGACGATCTATCCTGATCTACCCTGTTGGAAAATGTCTTCTGGCTATGCACCTTGTTGGCACTTCGTGCAGCTTTAAATACCTGAACAAACAGAACAATGGAAGGTGATGCTTGTGTATAACCACTTGTACAGTATCTGTCTTATTGGTTGGATATTGTGGAGAATTTTACAGTGCATGGCCGGCTTTATAGAACCTGTTAGCCAGTAGTCTTTTAAAGCCTCTATAGCAGGGGTCCCCAACCTTTTTTAGCCGTGAGCCACATTTAAATGCAACACAAACATGAAAAAAAGTCCCTGGAGGTGCGAAATAAGGGCTGTGATTGGCTATTTGGTAGCCTCTAAGTTGACTGGCAGCCTACAGGAAGCTTTGTTTGGCAGTACACCTGGTTTCTATGCAACCAAAGCTTGCCTCCAAGCCTGAAGTTCAAAAATAAGCACCTGCTTTGAGGCCACTGAGAGCAACGGTAGCCACTGGTAGGGGATCACTGCTCTATAGCATCATGAGGAACATAAACATGACAACATTTAGATATTCATCTCTTAATATGTTTATTAAATGCATACGAAAAACTAGAGAAAATGGTTATTCTTTCTACAGTAAAGGGTAAATGTGAAAAATCGTATTTTATGTTTTACCCCCATTAAATATTCCAAGCAGAATCCTCTAATCCTCTAACCTAACAGCTGTCTAAGATGTATTGTTGGTCATTATTGTACAGCTCTATGTAAAGTTTGTATGTGCTAAATACTGATAATCATATAATGGCTTGCTGTGTGTTTTTTGTTATCTCTTTAACAAGGAGCACATGACATAAGGAACACAATTAAGCAAAACATTGCTAACCTCATGACATCATGCACACAGTGGGCTTGGTCACTGTATAGAAGATATGCCACTGCCCAGACAAGCACATTCCATTACTTGTACAGTCCACAAAAACAAACAACACACCTATTTCTATAAACAATAACCAGTGCCAGTTACCTGCCTGTGAATGCATTGGCTGCATTGCTTAGACCTCCCTATATGTAACAAGTTATGTCTCCCTCCAGCATAGTTATCATAAAGCATTCTTTAAAATTGTGTTGAAATCTGGTATGAGATTAGTAGGGGGATATATTGTGCAGCAGATGCATTCTATGAGGGTGGACAAAGCAGTTACAAGAGGGGGGTTGTGGGTGCACTCCTAAGGCCATATAAAAAAATATATAAATACAATAATCCCCTGTCTAAAAAAAGAAAAACAGGGTTTTTTGTTACAAAGTTATGATCATAAAATTGGTAAGCCGCCATACCACGTCAAGGTAAACCCCATACGGCGGTCCCTAACCTGTTTACCTGCGATCAAAATTTAAAACCTTGGTTTCAATCTGGACTAGATCCTCCCCCGCCACCTGCATATGCGGCTTATGAAGGGGAGACTGCCCAGACCAACGCCTATTTAAAAAAAAAAAATGTGATTGTGAAGAGACTATAATGAAGGAAAAGTAAAGTTGTATATATAAGTGCTCACTTGTGTGTGTATGTGTGTGAGTATAGATTTAGAGGGAGATGAAAAAAGAAAAGCTAAAAGGGAGGCACATTTATCAAGGGTCGAATTTCCAATTCACGTGAGTTTTTATTAATTCACATGAATTTGATTTTACTCTAAATTAGATTGGGGGGTAATTTATTAAAAAAAAATCGAACATGTAAAACTAATTTTACTGACCCGAAAACTTGATTCCAATTCGACCAAACTGGTCACTGGACCTCTTCAGGTCGCAGTGAGGAAGCAGCCTCAGAGTCCGGAGGGGGGCCCTGAGGCAGAAGCCCTGGTGGGCCCCAGGCCCCCCAGTCTGACCCTGGACCTCTCTCATTGACTTATACAGGAATTCGGCAGGTTTTAGGTGGCAAATAATCAAATTCAATTTCAAAGGGCCAGAGTATGATACTCCTCGACAATTTTATTAAAATATTTTTAAAAAACTTGAATCCTGTTTGGATAATCGAATTTGACAGTTTTGACCATAAATTTGTTTTTAAAAAATTCTAAATTTGAATTTTCAATTCAACCCTTAATAAATCTGCCCCTTACAGTTAGTCGTTAAGACTAAATCAATTTTTGTGTCAAAGAATATGTGAAGTTCCTGTCAAAACCAGTTCTATACAGCTTTTGTCAATGTAGCTGTACCTAGCTGCCGTCATCGATAAGTCATGTTGTTGCCACAACAACACTATGTTCAGCACTTATGCAGTCATTCCTCCCAGCAGGGGAAGGGTTACTGAAAGCTTTGCTGTATTATCAGGTATGTCAGAGCCCAGCCCTGTAACGTGTTATGTTATTACACGTCGGAAACACAAAGTTCACAAGGAGAAAAAAACCCAGGGTTCAGCAGTGCTTCTCTCTACTGGGAACTGTAACCTGGTCAGCGAGATCTAATCAGATTATAATTAGGTGATAGGTGTAAAGGATTACTGTTTTGTACTTTTCCAACACATGTGCCAATGTTTACTTCTTGTTTTTATTTCCGTAAAAATATTGCTTAAACAACAATTACTTGGGAAAAGGTCTCCAGCAATCACATTCCTGCTTTGAAAGTAAGGGGAAAAATGATACTCTCATATATTGTAAAGTACATAGTGAGATTAAACATCATTTTCTCCCCCCCCCCCGTAGATTACACATTCACACACAGTAGCGTCAATTTTATCAGGAGCCAATTAATTTGCCTGCAGTGTCGGACTGGGCCAGCGGGACACCGGGAAAAGACCTGGTGGGCCCGGCCCAGACCAGCCCCATACAGAAAAAAAGCTGCCCACAGTGTTAGCGCAACGAGCTATGTCGGCATACGCATGCATCATGATGTATCAGTATATGCGCACGCCAGGGAATCGGAGATCGGGAGGGGACCTCAGGGACTGCAAGAAGGTCCTTTCATTTGCATCCCCGGTGGGCCCCCAAGGCTCCAGTCCGACCCTGCCTGGATGTTTTTGGAGTGCGGAGGAAACCAGAGTAACCAGAGAAAACCCACACAGACACAGGAAGAACATGCAAACTCATTGCAGGTAATTCCCAGACCAGAATCGAACTCTGTACTCCAAGCCAGAAATGCTAGCCACTGAGCCACTGTTAATTCACAACATTTACACATACATTAGTGGGAAAATAGATTATTCTAGCTCTATCATAGCACCATATCATAGCACCATATATTCTGGTAGGACACATTATTTTGGAAACATTGTGCATGTGATTCGATTATTTCCATTATATATATATATATATATATATATATATATATATATATATATATATATATATATATATATATATATATATATATATATATATATATATATATATATAAATATATATATATATATATAAACATTATGGAATGCCACTCAACCCTTTTTATTGGGTGCACATGGGTCCGGCTAAATATACAAGTTACAAAAGTTGACCCCAGTACTCCAACACAACATATAGCCCCCTGGAAAAACCCATTTTGCACAAATGAACTGTAACTCTAGTAAAAAGAAACACTTTTAGTTAAAAAGTTTGTGCAAAGTATGCATAAACTGACGCGCCGCATCAAGGCAGTGTCCAAGCGTCAGTTCTAACTAAGTGAAAAAAGTATTATCTTTGGGGGGGAGAAAGACCATACCTGCTTTTCTCTTTATTTAGCATGATCACTTGGGTTGGGAAAAAAATATATATATATATATATATATATATTTTTTTTATATATTATATGCACCAGCAATCGGACCTGGGGTGGTCTGGGGCAGCACCCAGGGCTGATGCCCAGACATGGCTGATTCTCGGCCTGTGGAAAAACAAGAATCAGATTCTAAGCTGGCATATCAGCCTTCCCCCTGTGCTTAGGGTTGGCCAGGCCGGTAAAATGCCGGCCAGGTGGCAATCCTACTTGTGTCTGCACCCAGAATCATTGCATTGGCCAGGTACAGGCACACAGAGCAGATTCCGGCACCAAAATGCATGTTTCAGCACTAAAATCTGCCAGCATCCAGCCTTATGCAATGGCTCCCGGTGCAGGCATAGGGAAAGACTGATGCCAGGATAGGGACTCATTGCCGGCTTGCTTTTTTCTGCAAGGCGAGAATCTGATACATCTGGCATTAGCCTAAGTCGCTTAGTTACCAACCACATTTTGCTAGATAAGGGAATAAACCAGTTATATCATAAAACCCTTACCCTTCACCAAAATTATATCTATTACTTATATAGACTTTTGTTCACCTTTAACAGAAATAGACGTATGCAAACAATATGCAGAAAATCTTCTTGTAATCAGAGCTCAAATGACTTCTCTGTGTAAAAGTGCCTAATTTAGCCGCACCTTCCCCTATTTATGTGCAAAAATGTGACGCATGGCTGAACGCATTGTTCCCGTCTTCTACTTAAGTGACATAAAATCACGGAAATTAATATTGTTTTGAAACGTTCCTTCTTGTAAGTCTCAAACAATGATTTGACTGTTTCTTTTATGGAAAGTACATCTTACCTAGGTCTTCAGAAAGTTTAGAATACCTGTAACTGAAAATATAAATACATGTATCTACTGTACTGTATCAGTAGTTAAATAAGAAGTGCTATGTCTGTGCAGAATTTTTTTACAATTTTAAGCCATTATCCGGAAACCCGTTATCCAGAAAGTTCCGAATTACGGAATGGCCGTCTCCCATAGAATGGATGAAGATCCAAATTACTGAAAAATCCTTTATCCGGGAAACACCAGGCCCCAAAAATTCTGGATAACAGGTTCTATAACTGTACTATAATAAACAGCTTTCTATTGCACTTGCGTTGTTCTAGTCAGCTTTTATTTCTTTCTCAGAGCTAAATCTGTCTAGCTTGTTTTTTTATTTTTTAAACCATTTTTTTTTTTGTTTAAGGGTAAAGGAAACACGAGCCAAGGTTTTTCTGCATCCTTACTCAACTTTTCTATTATTTTTTTTAACAAAAGTACTGCTTTTCACTAGTGTTGGGCGAATAAATTAGACAGGAGGGAATTTGCAGCAAATTTATTTTTGAATATATTCTATGGGTGTGCAGTTTAAATTAAATTAGATATACAGTTACTCCTTTCAGAATAAATGCTGGCATTTTTCATTCATTGTGGATGAATCTTTTTGGGACTGTGACGGAGGTTACCTGGCATTATCTGGAAAATATTTTTACTATCTGTGTGAATGTTCACATTTTATATTCCAGTTTATTGCACTTAATCAGGTCCCTCTTCAGATTTTACTAAGGGCTCTTACTTTCGGGCATTTGAAGCTGCACTCCCCTGCGTTCCGGTTTTATGTGTTCAGCCGCAGGGGAGCACAGGAGTAGACGCAATGAATTATTTTCAATGCGGCTGCACTCACACAGACGCATGTAAGCACTGAATGCAGGTTGGGACGCTGCATGTTGCATTTTTCCTGCGTTCGGCGCATACATACGTTTGTGAGTACAGCCGCATTGAAAATAATTCTTCACGTCTACTCCTGCGGCTGAACGCATAAAGCCGGAACGCAGGGGAGCGCGGGTTCAAATGCCCTGTGAGTAAGGGCCCTAAATGTGACCAAATACCAATAGCTAAGTTGGATGGCAGTCCCCCAAAGCCAGTAAAAGTTACAAACATGTTTACATCCATGCCTCTGAACCCGTCAAAACAAAACATTTTGGACACAACTGAACAACTAAAAGGTGACATCACCAAATGCTTTTGTTCACAAGAATGGAGGATATAGCTCGCTGGAAATATTTTTGAGCAGGGCTGGGAAAGGTAAATGGAGCAAACAACACAAAACAAGGAAGCTCACTGCAAGAATGCGGTAGTAATAAATGAGAAGGCTTAACAATGAGAATTACGTAGCTAAACTAAAAGCCTTAATGTGTCATTAAATGTAAAAAAATAAAATGGTTTTCGATACATTGTACTGCTACACAAATAAGCACTGAAGCCATGGGACATCCATTAAGGTTCCATTAGGGATGTAGAACCCCTGGTACATAACAGATAGCAGATATTCATGCATAAATGGAGTTAGCCAGTCCTAATATTGGCTACAGACTCAATATTATAGCAATATCTCAAAGACAATAGGGTAATGAATATACTTGCGAGCACTGCACTTGATGTCAGCAGATATACAGTATATATATATATATATATATATATATATATATATATATATATATATATATATATATATATATATATATATACATATATATATATATATAATTTAGAAAATGTATCCAGTGTGACCAACCACCATACAAGTTAATGTATTAGGTCTGGATTTATCTGTCCCCAGGGTGAAGCAATTGGCAGATTAGCCTAATTTGGCCCACTGCATAGGTTATAAATCGGGTAACAAATCGGGTAACAAACACTTCTTTACTTGGCATGGTGCTTTTACGAATGCCAATTTACGGCTAAACTGTTAATAACCAATCACAACTAAGTCCCTGGCTACAAGTACAGGCCACCAAACAAAAACAAATGTGAACAATTGTGTCTCAGAATTCTTGAGATGAAAGAATTATCTTTGACTCCTCATCAGAGTTAATTCCTAAAGTATGGTAAAATCCTTATTAAATGTAGCAGTACTAATGCAGTATATATAGCGGGTTAACTCAATGAACTTTAAATTACTTGGGCTATTTGTTATAATGAAAGAATCATTTATTATTTTAAAATCTCCAGAAATGAGGATCCTGGCCAAGGCGTCATACTGTATTACAGCTGTTTGTTGGAAGAACAATAACCTGGATTTATGATGTGGTGAGAAAACCTAACAATTGTTGTTCCTTGGAGTCTATTTATCATAGTGTCTGAACCGCTTCTCCTGCTGATAATTAGGCGCCAGAAAATAACAACTGCAAAACATTTTGTGACTTTAAAGGGATTTAGTAGCCATAAATTAAAATTGTCAAACCACTAATAACTGTAATTTACATTAGGATAAGATTAGTGCAATAAAATCCTATATTTTCTTTGTGTTTTTTTTTTTACATTCTCATGCTTAGTTTAGGATTCCTAAGAGCTGTACAGAGGAGGATTCATATTAAGGGTAACTACATTTGGCTTCACAAACACACCGGGGCTATGGCTGTATGTAGGATATGTATGGGAAATAGATATACAACATATTAACCTCTTGACTGTGTAGGCAAGTTCTGTAGTGGCAGTAGGGATACCTAATAGTCTCTTACAAGAGACAGAATATGACAGATATACTGTATTTGGGTGGAACAATTGCAACAAAACTTCTCCACAAATGGCTATTCAGTTGTTAAAATATAAATTCTTGTAACCACCAACAGCCAAATGGCTTTATATGTGAACAATAGCTGAAGGGACATACCAACTTTATATAAATAAAGACTGCCTTGTTGATAACTCCAATGTTATACCACTTCTTAGAAAAAGCAAAAGCAATTGCATTCTATTGCCTAAGAGAATAGATTGCTTAATGGTTAAGTCATTGGATTCTGACTCATTAAAATCTGGGTGTGATCTCTTTGTCAACTCCTATTCAACTTCTCATGGCCTTGAGCAAATATCTTAATCTCTCTGTGCTTTAGGCATTGGACAAGTGATTACGTTTTATAGCGTATCCCTGTGTGATCTTAAGGTGGCCATACACAGGCAGATTTAAGCAGCCGATTCAGATCCTTCAGACTGATTTGGCAGTTTATCTACCTAAAGGTGGCCATACACAGGCAGATTAAAGCTTCCGATATCGGTCCTTTAGACCGATTCGGCAGATTATCTGCCCATGTGTGGGGGCTCCGGACGGGGCCCTCCCGATCGATATCAGGCCAAAAATCGGGCAGATATCGATCGGTCAAGTTTGATTTTTTTGTACGATGCACGACCGCATCGGCTAGTTGATGCGGTCCTGCGACCCGTCAGAGCCTATTCATACTATTGTAATCCGATCGTTCGGTCCCGGGGCCGAACGTTCGGATTCATCCGATATTGCCCAGCCATTAGTGGGCATATCGGGTTAAGATCCACTCATTTGGCGACCTTGCCAAATGAGCGGATCTTATAGTGTAGGATCTCATTGATGTGGTCCTCGCTCTGACATCTTGTATTCTGTTGCAATCTGAAAGTTTGGCTCTGAACGTTTGCTTGGATTAGCCCAATACCTCCTATATTAGGTGAGTATGTTGGTGGAAATATCCACTAATTTAATGACCTTGCCAAACGAGCAGATCGGATCGTGTATAGCCAGCTTTACTAAGGTGCACAGAGGAAGCTCTCCCCATATGCAGTGCTCTCCGAGGCTGGAATAGCAAACATTGAGTTCAACATGTTTTTTTAAGAAATGGCTACAATCTGGCTGTAGCCATGAGAGTAACTGCTTTGCAGATTTTACTCAAATGGCAGTTAAAATGCATTTTGGTCTCTGGCACACAGACGTTTTGAATGTTTTGCCAATGTTATTTCTACATTAAATATAATAAAAACTCTTGCTCCCCATTGTTGTCTATGTGAGCCAGTTGAAAGTACCATGCATTTCTCTTCTGAAGCCACCCATGACTATGATCTCAGTTAACTGTACTTGATTAAGCACTATTATGCATATTGATGTTATCCAGCAATTCAAAGTTAGGAATGTCGGAGGAGATCTGTGACTTTCTAATACAGGTATCAGATCCATTATCCGGAAACCCGTTATTCAGAAAGCTCCGAATTACAGAATGGCCATCTCTCGTAGACTCCATTATAATGAAATAATCAAAATTTTTTAAAAGTTATTTCCTTTTTCTCTGTAATAATAAAACAGTAGCTTGTACTTGATCCCGTCTAAAATATAATTAATCCTTATTGGAAGCGGAACCAGCTTTTTGGGTATATTTAGGGGCACATTTACAAAGCTCGAGTGAAGGATTCGAATTAAAAAAACTTTGAATTTCGAAGTGTTTTTTGGGCTACTTCGACTATCGAATGGGCTACTTCGACCTTCGACTACTACTTCGACTTCGAATCGAACGATTCGAACTAAAAACCGTTCGACTATTCGACCATTCGATAATCGAAGTACTGTCTCTTTAAGAAAAACTTCGACCCCCTACTTCGGCAGCTAAAAGCTACCGAAGTCAATGTTAGCCTACGGGGAAGGTCCCCATAGGCTTGCCAGCGTTTTTTTGATCGAAGGATATTCCTTCGATCGTTGTATTAAAATCCTTCGAATCGTTCGATTCGAATGATTTAATCGTTCGATCGAACGAATAATCCTTCGATCGTTCGATCGTAGGATTAACGCTAAATCGTTCCACTTCGATATTCGAAGTCGAACGATTTTAGTTCCTAGTCGAATATCGAGGGTTAATTAACCCTCGATATTCGACCCTTAGTAAATCTGCCCCTTAATGTGTACATGATTTTCTAGTATGAAGATCCAAATTACAGAAAGATCTGTTAATCGGAAAACCCAGAACATTCTGGATAACAGGTCCCATACCTGTACTGTGTTTTTAAAATGTAAATAGCGTGAAAATAGGGGCCGATTCACTTACTTCGGGTGAAGGATTCGAAGTAAAAAAACTTCGAATTTCGAAGTTTTTTTGGGCTACTTCGACCATCGAATGGGCTACTTCGACCTTCGACTACGACTTCGAATCGAAGGATTCGAAGTAAAAATCGTTCGACTATTCGACCATTCGATAGTCGAAGTACTGTCTCTTTAAAAAAAACTTCGACCCCCTAGTTCGCCATCTAAAAGCTACCGAAGTCAATGTTAGCCTATGGGGAAGGTCCCCATAGGCTTGCCTAACTTTTTTTGATCTAAGGATATTCCTTCGATCGTTGGATTTAAATCCTTCGAATCGTTCGATTCGAAGGATTTTATCGTTCGATCGAAGGAATAATCCTTTGATCGTTCGATCGTACTATCTGCGCTAAATCCTTCGACTTCGATATTCGAAGTCGAAGGATTTTAATTCCCAGTCGAATATCGAGGGTTAATTAACCCTCTATATTCGACCCTTAGTGAATCAGCCCCCATATGTGGCATTCTCCTCAAATTGTACCGTTTACACCTAAAAATGATTTAGAAAGAGCTGCTATTACAAATAAGGGTAAACATAGTAAATTAAAAGCTGGAAGGTACTAAGGGTGCACTGTAATAAAATATTTCCCCCTCTGATTTCTCTGTTAAAGATTTAATTAATTAAATATATAAAAAAAATACAGATTAAAGAGTAGAGTTTGCCGGTTGTGTGAGTGCATGCTTTCATGTTAACAGAACTGAGATACGTTGCTACGGTAAGCAAGTTTTGTTACATCCATCCAAAAGAAGTTCTTTCTAGCTCACGCATTTGAGCATTCAGCCCCGGACCAACCCAACACACTGTACAGTCCAAAATGGTATTTCCCCCTAAAAAGGGAATGAAATGCATTTGAGCAAAGAGCTGGTTCTTGGAGAATGTAATCACTGCCAGACATATGCTCCTGCAGTATACATTCCTCACAAGACTTGGCCCCGTGTATGAAAACTGAATTATACAGGCTTTCACTGCGGTATGTGGTGGTCTCTGCTGAATTTCAGCAGTGAAAAATAACACTGCACCTTCCAAAGACTTCCATTCCATTCCAATGACATCAACCCTTATAACTCAGATGTGCCTTGGAATGCTTGATATGTAAGTGTTTATTTGCCTTGCTTCTTTGAGAATCATATTACTGATCCATCTTGAGAAGCATTAACCCTTCCCTGGGTTTAAGGAATTTACTTTAAAATCTCAATTGGTGTTCCATCCACTGGGATATGCTGATGTGAGCAGCAAAATATCTGTATTTTTTAAGAAAATTCAGCAATAGTGCATATATTCAGTCCTTGTTCAACATTGTTCAATCCACTTAAATTTTAAGAAATTTTGTGCAAGACACCCTTTTACTACCAGTGAACCTGGGATTATAAATACTATGTCGGTGGAAGTTTCACTTCTTATTTTGGGATTATACTATAGTTTTTATTGAAGGTGGCCATACACCTGAAGATCCAAGCATTTGGCGAGGATTACATACAACTGGATACTTGCCCTATATAGCTACCGATGTGATTGGTCATATCAGGCTGATCTGATCATTTGGCCTTCAGTCAAACAATTGGATCACAACGAAGGCTAATGCAGGCCTTCAGGAGAGGACCGCATCAATGAAGTGTTGCAGTCCTGCCTTAATGGGATTATTAAACTGATTTTTAGCCCTATTGGGAAGGCCTATACACTCAAACCCCTTGGATGTTGCTCCCAGTGGCCTAAAAGCAGGTGCTTATTTTTCAATTCCTGACTCAGAGGCAAATTTTGGTTGCAAATTCACATAGCCCAAAATACCAAATACCCAATCACCTCTCTTATTTGGTACCCCAGGGACTTTTTTCATGCTTGTGTTGCTCCCTACTCTTTTTACATTTAAATGTGGCTCACAGGTAAAAAAAAAAAACGTTGGCGGACAGAGATTTAAGGTTAAGCGTTTTGTTCCGCAGGCCGAGAATCCACTCCTGCACCTTAGTACATTGCCTCAGCTCGGTGCAGACAGACGCAGCGGATTTCAGTGCTGAAATGCAAGATTTTGCATCTGATACATCTGCTTGCAATTGAGCCGAAGCAATTTATTTGGGTGGCAGCAGAGCAGCTCTGGATTCTCAGCTTGCGTTTCTCCATAGGCCAAGTTCCTCAATGTTTGGCGCTAGCCTAAAGTAGAATTAAGCATATTTAAAAAAAGGTGAACAGATAATTCACCACTAAACAAAAGAGAACCCTGGGTCTTCTATACATTATGGAGTGTTCTTTGTTTACTAAATTCACTGATAAGCACACACTGTTTGGGGTGGTGCCTTGAAAAAAACAAGTAATTATGCGTGGGATGGACTATCAATTCTTTTCATTGTATACTGTCTATTCAGTTATAGCTCCACTTTCTCCCAGAAATGTACAACTAATATGCAGTTCAATCGGGGCAAAGATGAGGCACCAATTCACAGTATATTACACTCACTAAGGGGCAGATTCACTAACTTCGAGTGAAGGATTCGAAGTAAAAAAACTTAGAATTTCGAGTAGTTTTTTGTGCTCCTCGACTTGGCGTAAATTCGCCTGAGTAGAATGATTCGAATAGATCGAGCGCAAAAACACTGCGACTATTCGCCATTCGATAGTCGAAGTACTGTCTCTTTTAAAAATACTTCGACTGCCTACTTCGCCACCTAAAACCTACCGAATTGCTTTAAAAGCCTATGGGAAAGTCCCATAGGCTTGTTTTCCAAGTTTTTGATCGAACAAAAAGGCATTAGATCGAATGAAAATCCTTCGAGCGAATATTCAATTGAGCGCCTATTCACCTGGCGAATATTCGCCAATTCGACTATTCGCCAGCGCGTAAATTCGCCCGAATTGCCTATTCGATTCTATTCGATTCTATTCCCCAGTTGAATTTCGAGGGATTTAACCCCTCGAAATCCGACCCTTGATGAATTTGCCCCTAAATGTATAAGCTTTAGCCCTATGTATTAAATAAGTACAACCAGCAAGAATAGATTCACCCTGCACAGTTAATGACCCAGGTGCTAAAGCTCAGAGGCCTGCACAAGCGGAGGAGAACACGGCCAAGTTCAAGCTTCAGAGGATTTAAATAAATTGGACACTCACCGTAGTCTTGCAATGGTCCAGGTACAAAATGCACAAATCTGTAGCAGAGGAGAGAAATACTATCTTCCTATATAAAGAAGCTGAAGTCTTGCAGCGTCCAGGGTGCAAAAAGCTCCAACCCTATTGAGGGGAAAATGCAATCTAAATGTAACAAGAGCCTTGTGAGTCTTTATTCCATAAAAAAAACATTAAAAACGCCGGGCTCCTGTAGTCCTACAAAGGACATAATCATTAAGACTGAATGCATCAGGCATTTTTTGTTGTTTATGAAATAAAGACTCACAATTTTATCCGGTGTGAAGGCTCCTGTCTACATTGAGACCACTTTCCTTCAGGCAATGAGCAGGCCATGAGCAGGTGAATTTGAAAGGGAAGATTGTTATAAAATTAACCTTTAGGGTAATAAAGACATTAGTATGCTAAAAACTTTACAACTGGGCATCATTTTTCTTTTTTGTTGAGCTAGTTTAGCATGGTACATGTACACGGAAGAATAGAAAGATGAACGAAGGAAGGTTAATATCAATCACAACAGGGCTGCAATAATCTGTGTCCTTGCTGCTAAGGCAACTTAAATACATAGAATCAAATACTATATTTAATAAACTACTTTTCTGGGATTGGAGTCCTAACCTACTGTAAACTTACACCTCATCTTTGGGTGACTTTATACAAGGTCACAGCTGAATACACTCTCACCGGATGTAGCATTACGACTACGCTTGCTCCTTGTACAGATATTAATTCACACACTTGAGTGCAGGGAAGATTAAAGGGTAATAGGCCAGCTATGCATTGTGGGAATTGTTGAACTGTGTGGCATTTTGGCATTCCTCCAAAAACAGCTGGTGTACTTATACTAAGCCTTCTATGTATAGATGCCAACTGTACTGATTTAATTCCATGGCTCTAGTATGCTCCGCTCAGCTGCCTTTGAGTGTTCTCATTTTAGCACAATTTGAATCATTGGTTAAATTATTTCTATTTATGTTGTTCTTAGTGCTCATATTGTATTTCTTTTCAGTTCTACATTTTCCTACCTAGAATTGAATTGAATACACTTAGCCTAACCCTTCACATGTCAGCGTATGCATTATTCAGACTTGTACTATCTGTGTTAATATAGAGAGTGCAATGACCATATGGTGTCACAATAAACAGCTTGTGGTCTAAATTCCTAGTTTTCCTGGAATTTTCACTGTACAGTTTGTGCTATGGTTTGTACAGTGCCTTATTTCATTCCGCGGAAATGCTGAGCTAAACCCACCCACTTACAGCTAAATGGATTACAAAACTTGAGTGAAAATGCTTATTATCTTAGCAATTTGTATGTAAATTGGCGAAGTGAAGGTTTTAATGGTTACCATTAGGATACATCCCGCTATTGACCATTGTTACGACAAAGCTACCAGATCTCAGTTGAACTTAGTGATCATTGTATATTTATTGGGGTCGTGAATTTTATGTTGCAGACACTACCAGTCCTTTACAAATAATGTAATGCTGAACTTCAACAGTTACAACATACTTGTGTTTTTTTTTTAAACATATATTGGAAAATTGTATCCAATATTGAAAAATAATTTAGAAGTCACAGGTGAGCTTCAATGCCATATATAGGCAGAAGGATGCAGTTCCTATGAGAGACATGATTCATGTGACATCACAAAGCACAGTTTATACTATAAATATCACCTGAAACTGTTTATAAGGATTTTACAGGCTGTTGTAAGTTTGTTGCAGTTAACATGTTTACTGATAAGAATTGGAATCATTTCATGTCATGTGATATCTTTAGTGTAATATTATTTATGCTACGACTGTTAATATATATATATATATATATATATATATATATATATATATATATATATTCTCACATATATTTAATATATATAAAGGCTTTAACTTGATGTACATAATTTTTATGTTTTGTAGCATTTTTATCCGATGTGCCGCAGATGGTTCATCAGTTTCCTGCACTCCTATATCCGATGGGTAACGCAATCTCAATGTATGATTCATGGGGCAGAGAGCCTGATTCACAGAGAGAGAACAATGATTTTTTTTTGCTAATAGTCATCACATTTCCTAGTAGGTATTTCATCTTCTTGCTGAACGGTGGGTTGATTCAGCTGATGTCACTAACTGGCCCACCTTTACATATTCAGAACTAATCGTTAACATTTGAAATCAGTAACATGCCCGGTAATGACACAACATAATCTCAGCCCCCTCTTGGAATTTCCTCCAGACCTATCCTTACATGTCGTAATCATGTGCTCATATCAATGCTTCTAAAATGAAACAATTAAAGACGAACTATACGTTCTGAAGAAAAACTTAACTAACAGAATAATTAGTCACCTATTTAAGAACTTGATCAAAATGGCTTATACATATCAGTAAATATTTACTATTGTGAAAATAAACATCTAATATCAGCTTCATCTCATGGAAATAAGGAACTTTGTAAATGGATTCAATCACAAGTTGCAGTTACTCTTTACTTTCCCCTATGAGTAATCTGTTTTTCCCTATGCAGAATTCAGAGTAAAATTTGATTGGGTTCAAATAAATTGGTCTGTGCTCCCTTTGCATAGACAATTTATTAGCTCGTCTGTAGTTAAAGGGATCCTGTCATCGGAAAACATGTTTTTTTCAAAACGCATCAGTTAATAGTGCTGCTCCAGCAGATTTCTGCACTGAAATCCATTTCTCAAAAGAGCAAACAGATTTTTTTTATATTCAATTTTGAAATCTGACATGGGGCTAGACATATTGTCAATTTCCCAGCTGCCCCTGGTCATGTGACTTGAGCCTGCACTTTAGGAGAGAAATGCTTTCTGGCAGGCTGCTGTGTATCCTTCCCAATGTAACTGAAGGCGTCTCAGTGGGACATGGGTTTTTACAATTGAGTGTTGTTCTTAGATCTACCAGGCAGCTGTTATCTTGTGTCATGGAGCTGGTATCTGGTTACCTTCCCATTGTTCTTTTGTTAGGCTGCTGGGGGGGGGGGGGATAAGGAGGGGTGATATCACTCCAACTTGCAGTACAGCAATAACGAGTGATTGAAGTTTATTAGAGCACAAGTCACATGACTTGGGGCAGCTGGGAAATTGACAATATGTCTAGCCCCATGTCAGATTTCAAAAGTGAATATAAAAAAATCTGTTTGCTCTTTTGAGAAATGGGTTTCAGTGCAGAATTCTGCTGGAGCAGCACTATTAACTGATTCATTTTGAATGACAGTATCCCTTTAACTGTACCTCAAAAAAAATTAACTCTGACACAAAGCTGAAAGTAAAGAGAGGGAGAGATGGGGATCACAGATGACGTGTCTGAAATTTAGGAGGTACCAAGAGATACCCTAGACTAGAGTAATTAGACGGCAAAATTCACTAGACTATACATTTTCTCTCACTATTGTGTTGTGTAATATGTTGTTGTAACATAAATAAGCACAATAATTAATAAGTCCCTACGTAATCAGATTTCAGCAGTCTCCTTGAGAAACAATCTTTTTGGAAACCTCTGGGTCGGGAAGTCCTCCAGACAGCCTGCAAGTGTGGCACATTATGTTCATCATTAATATTTCTTCACACAGTCTTCTTCCTCTTTTATTTACAGTCTCCCTTTACATCTCATGCTGCAGAAAGAAAATGACCCAAAGAGCATTCTGGGTGTTGTGAGTTGATATGATCTACGGCACCAATAAGAAATAGCAAAGTGCAAGTTTCTTACCAACAAAAATAACAGTATAATTGTATAATTATACATTTATAGATTTTTGATCTGGCAACAGGTAACATTCCATTCTTATATTATTTGCACTTCCACCATGCCTGAATCGTTTGCAACTTGTTTTTGTAAATGAGCCCTTATATGTCCTTAGCTTTGATTATGAGTATAAATATGGATGCCTATGTAACTAGTATTGTGAAAATGATGTTGTTAGTTTTTATTACATTATAAATCTAATTTCTACTCAATAACAACACATATAAATAAAGGAAATACTATTTTTGGATTAGCCAGTACTGAACATATTGAAAAAAATTGCATGTGGGCCCTGAGATAGTTACATAGTACTAATAGCAAGAATCAAGCAGAACCAGACATATAAAAGCAAAAAAAAGAGGGACAAACAAAAAAATGGGGAATAATATGGTAATGAAGTTATTGTGTGGTTACAGTAACGCTGAGGAAGTGATAGGGTGTAAGGAAGCAAAATGTTTGAGCAAGGTACTCGAATAGGTCCCCATGGATCACATAAATGTTAGATAAAAAGAAAAAAAAATATTTGTATAAACAACTCATGCTGGACGCGTGAGTTGTTTATACAAATAACATTTTCTTTTTTATCTAACATTTATCTGATCCACAGGAGACCTATTCGAGTACCTTGCTCCAACATTTTGCTTCCTTATATACGGTTTATCCGCTCCCTTGAGCTGAGGGCCGGGGGCAGGAGCACCTGGGCCACCTATTCAATTTGGTGAGTTCATCAATTTGCGACGTTTGATGCTTATACATATGTGTTTGAAGTGATAGGGTGTTCCGTTACACATGATAGATTTCAATAGCTGTACTGAAAAGTATATTCCATTGAGTGGAAGTAATAAAGACAGATCTCTTGTTTCCGTAGAGTTAATACTCATGGACACACCAGAGCCTCTGAAAAACAATACTGCTTAGTGGACGATCCTCTGGGAAGACAACTTACACCTGCCAGTACTCACAAATAGCAAATAATTTGGGCCAAACAAATACTGCTTGGTGGACGATCCTCTGGGAAGACAACTTACACCGGCCAGTCCAAACAAATACCAAATCATTTGGGCCAAACACCCTCACATTTATGAGGTCAATCACAAATTAAAGTTTCGATTATGTGTTTCCTTTCTTCACCATTACAAGAGGAATATACTGCTACTGGGCAAAGTGCCCCAAATAGCCTGTTTATATCCATCATCAACAAGTAATGGTACTTTATGTTACTTTTATAATCCCACTTTGCTCTGCTTCTAGTTTGTCCCAAAATATAAAACCGCATAACGGTGCCTGACAAGTGAAAGAGTATCATATAGAACAACCTTATTTGCAATTGAATACTGTGGATCATTTTTATAAATTATCTGTTTTTAACAGAGAAATTTGGTGTAAAATAAAGGGTGAATATACAGTATAAAGGCCTGTTGTAGTCCCTATGAGTCAATTAACTCACCCCCCAACAATGAAGGAATAATCCAATACAAAGACAGAATTAATGTAGTTTTGTAAGCTGTACTTATAACTATTGTCCAATGTGTAATATTTAATAGCATTCGTGTAACCCTCCTCTACATGCAGAAGTAATAATAATTAAACATTCATTTGATAAAGTCTTCTTCAGTTTTGTGTAGGCATGGCAATTTGAAGGTATTAATAACCACTGTGGATGGAAGATAGCAAACAACAAACAACAATTCATAGATCTTTGTGTCAGGCCGGCTGTTTCTCTGGTACATATCAGTCATAAAGGTGAGTATACAGTCACATGTGCAGAGGTTATTTTAAAAGGAAAAACAGAAAATCTGATGTTTACCACAATGACTAATGTGTTCTGTATTTAACCCTGGACATTATTTCCCTTATTCTTCTTCCCTTTTGGTTTGTTTCGTATAAGGACTGCCTCTCTTATCACATGACATGTTACTAGTTATTGAGCTGTAAATGTGAATCATCTTTGTTTATTGACATTCTTGTACCAGGAATCTATTCTCTTGGCTATTAGTCACAGAAACAGGGAAAAGATATGATGGGAACCATCAGTAAAGGAAACCCTGAAGCAAGTGATTTTAAGAAGTAATTTACTAGTGTCTTCCTTGAATTATGTTCCTTGAAATAGATCACAATATGTTAACAATATATTAACCAAAATGATGGCACCTAGGGATAACTATTTTGGATAAATAAAACAAACTTGGATAAACAGAGGCAACATTGAAGTCTCATTGGCATTGCCACCTCTGAAGAATCCTCTGACACGGGACTGTTGATCAGTACAAAAAAAATTCAGTGTTTTCAAATTTTTCTTAGAATATCATTATGCTTTCACGGTTTTGATATTGTTCTGGAAAGGTGTGCCTTTTCTCTTTTAGTCAGTGTATTATAATTGCATGGAATTTCTCAAAATTACCTTCTTTGATGTACCTTGAAGTACAGAAACAGTAAGGAAAATATGGGAGTGGCTGTGACCTCCAAGAGAGTGTAAGAGTTGTGTCATGCTGGGTTCAACTGCAAGTGTCTATATTGGACTTGGTGGTGTTCTTTGCTCAGGCCCACATGGGGACATCTTAGAACAAAATGCTACTATGGTGTATTTGTTCACAAAAATTGTCTTAATAACAAACAGCTTATTGGATATGACAGTGTGTTCAATGGGTTTAATATGACGGTGGCTCAGTAGTTAACACAATTCCAGTAAGAAAACTTTCTGGTATTAATCTGCATCTGTGCTATGAAACCAACAGTTCTGGATGCAGATGTTGACATAAAGGAGTGATTTGTATGTATCCACCCATAATGCCTTATGTGATAGTTAAAATCTAATTTTTTTGGTATGAAGGCAGTGCTATGTGTGTAGCATGAGGCATGTAAATACCTTCTGTCCTGCATTCATGTATTGCACTGTGAAGGGCTTTTTGGCTTGTCTAACCCTAACTAGGTTGGTTTCTCTGTAAAGAGTGTGTAAGCTTCCCCAAGGTCCTTGTGCAGTCCTCTAGTGGCTCTGGTTTTTTTCCACACTTTAAATATATACTTATATATATACAGGTTACTTGGCTCCGGATAAAACTGATCTTTGTGCATGGCCTTTGGTCAAGGAATGTAGACTGTAAGCTCCCTTTGTACAAGTGACTATATCGGTTTATTCATATAATTTTATCTTTATTATTGTATTTTAAGTTTACTTTATTCTAGGGTTGTGTTGCACTGTAATTGCAGAGACTCTCAGGACTAGAAAAGAATATGGCTGTCATATGGCTGCTGGGTAGACTGAAGAGGTACGGATATACACATGACGATGGTTCTGCAAAGCTTGGGCTAGGCATTTTTCTATTATTTTTAGGATACTCTACTACTATATCAGGAACTGATTGCAAAAGTCAGAATTTTCATGTATATTTTTTCCTGGTGACAGATACTGTCCCTATCTGTAGTAAATGTTGATAAAAGTATGAATTTTCTCTGATTCTGCTAATCATGTTTCTATAGCCATGTACTTGGCCAATTAAACATTTTAAAACTTTTATTAATATATTTATTTTACAACAATCTTTCTTTAGTACACAGTGTCGCTTTTTTCCATGCAATGAGTATGAACAAAATGAAGTACAAACATCACGTGCTAAACATTAACTCATTTATAACTCATTCCTATAAGATAAGGAAAGGCTCATAAACCACATCATACCACTTAATTGCCATTAATATGTTATTCGTTTTTAACAAAGCATTTAAAATATTTGCATATTGATATTGATATATGTTTTAGCTTTTGAAAAAGTGGCTGGTATCTTTGAAATGCATCAAGTACGTGGTATGGGGATATACCTGTAAAAGCTCTTTGTTTTAAATGGCTTAAATAAAATACTGATTTTAAAAAAATCAAACCTCGCTATGTATGTTTGTAAACTGTAAATGTTTTATAGAGCTTAATAAACTGGAGATTAATATTAATACTAGCATCAATGGTACTCATGCAAAAGGGCAATTCTTTCCAAAAAGGTGGAGAAGCTAGTATCTGAATCCCTGGCTCAGTGACCCCAGGGCTAATAAGCAGAATAATCCTGAAGCTATGATTGTATTCCAATTTTATTATCTTTAACAATTGCATTTTGAGGCTTTCTGGAACCCTTGCAACAAGATAACAGTTTAAACAGAGCATTAAAGGAATAGTTCAGCGTGAAAATAAAACTGTGTAAATAGATAGGCTGTGCAAAATAAAAAATGTTTCTAATATAGTTAGTTATCAAAAATATAATGTATAAAGGCTGGAGTGACTGGATGTCTAACATAATAGCCAGAACACTACTTCCTGCTTTTCAGCTCTCTAACTCTGAGTTAGTCAGCGACTTGAAGAGGAGCCACATAGTACATATCTGTTCAGGGAGTTTGCAATTGATCCTCAGCATTCAGCTCAGATTCAAAAGCAACAGATATGACCCATGTGGCCCCCCTTCAAGTCTCTGATTGGTTACTGCCTGGTAACCAGGGTAACCAGTCAGTGGAAACCAAGAGAGTTGAAAAGCAGGAAGTTGGGCAATGTTCTGTTATGTTAGACATCCAGTCACTCCAGCCTTTATACATTACATTTTTGGCTAACAAACTATATTAGAAACATTTTTTTATTTTGCACAGCCTATCTATTTACCCAGTTTTTATTTTGACACTGAACAATTCCTTTAAATACAGTTTAAAAAAACATAAAGAATGAAAAATAAAGGACATGGACAAATGGTTTTTAAATACCACTGTTGACTTCAAATTAATCTTTAGTTGATATGCCTCTTTAGGGCCACCTCATCTCTGATTTCAGGGTTACACAACCCAAATGACCTCATAATAATTACCAATGACATCATCCGTAGTCAAGACAAAAAACAATATACATATGTCAAATCTGCATTTACTCACATATTGAGAAACTTGGCGACTTGAATGATCCCTGGCAGTCACCTAGTAGAATA
Organism: Xenopus laevis; assembly: GCF_017654675.1. Lineage (NCBI taxonomy): Eukaryota > Metazoa > Chordata > Amphibia > Anura > Pipidae > Xenopus > Xenopus laevis. The sequence continues at coordinate 105,067,424 of NC_054376.1, forward strand.
AAACCTTCAGGATCGATTTCATCAACCTGTCACTTGCCTCGTTATCAACACTACAGCAATTTGAAATGAATACAGTTGTGAGAACTCACCCTGGTGGTGTAGTGGGTGTGCGACGGGGACACCCATAGCGTCCATCTTCTTTGGTGCTGTCTTCCTGAATGTGCATACTTTTGGGTTTGCCTGCTCAGCTATTTCTGAATTTATCCGGAAAGTGCCGAATGTGACATCATCATTGGCGCGAAATTCAAATATTTAAAGGGCTCTCTGTGTTTTCTTTGCCCAACGTAAAGGTCTATTCATTAGTTCCTGGATGTGATTATCTGTGTTTCTACTTGTGTACCAAGCCTATGATTAAGTGTCCTAGTGACACGAAACGCATCAGGCGAGAGATGACTATATAAATAAAGCTTTAATTTTTTTATCTACTACTTTTTGGTCTGATCAATACGTGACTTTTCCAGTGTGCCCTGCACCAACATTTACGCTTTATCGACTTGTGTTTGACCCTGTCTGTTCTTGACCAAGTCCTGTCTGCTGCCTGTCTTTGACCCCTGCCTGTGTTTTGACCATTCTCTCGGATCCTGAATCTCTCTGGTATTTTGACCCGGCCTGTGACCAGATTACGCTTCTGACTCCTGTTTTGTACTGTGCTGTCCATTTGGTAAACTCACCCAGCTTATAACTTTGATTACGCTACCGTCTCCTGTTCTTGTTCTGCTCAGCTCATCTGGTATATTGACCCAGCCTGTGACCCCGACTACGTTCCTTGTTCTCCCATTTATTTTAACATGTGGTTCCCTTGCTTGCCTAGGACTTTTTCCTTGCTCCTGCTGAAGCCAAAGGTGGTTGCTAAAGGTAGAAAAGTGAGCCGTGACCAAGACTTTGTGGTTTGTTCTATGTTCGGGATACCAATCGTAATAACAGTGTTTCAGTAGTTGTATCACAAATGTAAGATTTCATATATTATAATCCACCAGAATAAAAATACATACAGTTACGAATGAAATGTAATACCAAGAAGACTACTTTTTTTTTCTCTGTATCGGTAAAGAATTGCCCCAATAGACGTTCTGCAAATGTTAAGAGTTGAGTTAGTTTACAACTAATGTTTTGCAGATGTTCGGACACCCAAAAATGTTTTTCTATCCTGTTCGATCAGTGAGGCAACTAATATCCAAGGATTTTGCTGATATCAGCCACCTTGTCTCCCTCCATACTCGTACCAAATATCTTAAGTAACTTAATTTCATACGGCAATATTGGTGCGCGAATGGTCACCTTAAGGGCAATAGCATATGGGGGGGATTTTCATAAGTTTTGACCTTTGTACTATTGTGGGTCATTTATAAAGAATATGCTACAGCAGTGTTATCATGGAGTCATGAAGTCACAAGTTGCCAGTGAATGCTAGCAAAAACATTCACAGACTGAAATTAACTCGGTTTGAATGTGGTTTAAAGCTGGCCATAGACTTTTCCATCTCCCGACCTGCCACTAACCATTCCAATCAAATAAAGAACAGATCAGCGATATTCTGCCCCTGACAGCAATCGTATGAAAGTTATGTCTGACCAAAGCTAGTGACAGTCTCCCTCGGAAAATCGTACTATCGGCAGTACATGCAGAGAAATTATCGGCAGCCAACAGAAATCTTTTAACCTGTTTGATCGACCAAACGACCGATCTCCGCTGGACGTAAAATGTCAGGGCTCTCCACACATGGTCCGAAAATCATATGAATCCTCGATTCGTACGATCTGATCTTTACATCTATGGCCAGTTTAAGCCTATTACTCCCTTAGAAACTTTGGAGTGTGAAATGGTCCAAGATAACTGGAAAGTACTAAATAAACTAAGAAATCTGACTCTCGGGGGTCACCTTACCTATTGCTCCATTATCTATTACTTCTTAGTTATGTAAATAACAATTTTCAAGACCGTAGGATTCAGCCTTAGGAAGGTTTTGTTATGCATCCAGGCTAAAATGAGACAATACTGCACAGGATGTGTTTATTTACATTTCAAAAAAGCTGTTTGTGTGGGAAAGGGAAAAAAAGCAACCTGTTTCCATGTAGATACTAATTTCAATACTAAATTCTTCTATGATCATGTTGAAGCTTATTTTAAATACATTTGTTAACTGATTTTGGAATTTCTTGTTATAAAGCTATCATATAATGACCCCTCTCATTTTAATAGTTGTCATTTAATCTTAGAAGCAAGCTTAAAGAGTACTTTGTATTTTTTCATATGTGTATATTAAAAAAATAACCTATTTTCGCTGTGCTACAGCTAACTTTCCTATCTTTCTCATACGACCTAAAAGGCTGCAGTGATATCCAGGCAAAAGGTGATTCTATATAAACAGTTCTCTATTCTCATGAATACAATAAAGTTGATTGTACATGTGGCGAGTTTCAGGCCAAAGCGTTTTAAATGGCTGAAAAATGCATAAAATGCCCCCCCCCCCATGTAGTTGATTAGGAAATACCAGTAAAGGTGGTTTCAGGCATTTCCTTTTTAAACCAGTTGGTCAAAGGAGATAATTTCCTACACTAGTCACCCAGCCACATATGCCATCAGTATAAAACATACAAATATACAATCTTCTTCAAATACGTGTTTTTCAAAAGGCATGATAGGGAAATGCCACACTGGATGACTATTAAATACATGAATATGAAGTAGTAATCTTCGCTTATCTTTATTGGACGAAATTTATAGTTGAAGGCTGATGGAACATAGGGAGATTTTTTGCTCATCTCCTGAAAACACCTAACCACAAACCTTCGCTTCTCCACTGAGCTAATCTTTCAATTAAACAATAATTTTCCATTTGTGTTTATGTTTGAGTTGGGGATTTCCATGAAGCCCTTACTCCACCCCTAGATATTGTCTCTTCTTCTGTGTACCTTTCTTTTCTCTGTGCCAGTGCCATTAAGTTATAATATGTCCCTTATCACTTCTGGTTTTATTTCGTTCTTTTATTCTGTGTATTTGAATTTGTAAATTTTATTTCTATTTTTCCCACTCATTTTACTCCTTCCACATTGTCACAGTAGTTTTGGAGCATTGTGAAGTGACATGGCGTACTGAAGGATCTGTTTAGGGGAAGGCAGTAAAGCAATGAAGGTAAAAGTGGTCATAGACATTAAGGAGATTATTTATCAAAACTAAATTTTTCTATTTTATTTAAACAAAGTCCAACTAAACTAGAATCCAATATTTGACTTTAATTATTATTTAAATAGCTCAAGATTGGGGAAAAACTCAATAAAATTGAGCAAAAACCAAATTGTATGATTGTATGATGAGTTTTTTCCAGGTTCATATGATTTTCTTCCCGAAAAGTCAGAATTTTCTTGGATTTCTTTTAATTCTAGAGAGGACAACAGAAACTGCCAAATAGTATAGGGACCTCTCCAATTGACCGATTGACTGATACAATTCGAGTTTTTTTAGCACTAAAAATTCAGATTTTATAGTAAAAAAAACAAGAATTTTTCGAGTTTTTTGCATTTGCACTTTAATAAATAATCCCCTTTGATTTTTGTCTACCTAACGACCAAATTTTAGTGTGATCTGACAAATCCATAAAATTAACGTGAGGTTAGTGGGCACCGAACAATCACACAATAAAGGTGGTTTCATCTTAAAGTGCAAAATGGGTAATAGACAGTGAAAGCTAATGAAAACTAATGCAATTCTCTCTGTAAAGTGGTTGTACTGGTGGAAAAGGATAAATGTACTGTATTTTTAGCAAGTGAGGAAATTAAAAGTTAATGCAGGTGTGCCCAAAAGGTAAATTGGGATCAGTAGACCTTTAGCTGGTGATCAGTAGATCTCAAGACGCTGTCAACACACAGCTTGTCTGAAATACCCTCATGTTTAATGCTTTTCATTCAGATATTTTTTGTTAAGGTTACATAAGAAATAGATGTTTAAATATAACAATATACATTTTTTAAGTAATATTTCCTTGGAACAGAATGCTAATGCATTCTAATGCTAATTTCTGGGATCTATTGGTTATCAACTGGTAAGCCCCAATACATTCAACTTGATAGATATGTGTCTTTTTTCAGCCTTAACTTCTATGTATCTATGTACAGCATCTGCTGCAGCTTCAGTATCTCTTTTGCCAATATTTTCTTTGGTAAAAAAAAAAAAAGAGGTGGTTTTGCAAAGTGAGAAAACATTACTATGTTAATGACACTAGTTTCTTGTGATATCCGTGCTTGTTACTGCAATGTATGTATTTGTATAGCGCTCCTTGACGGCAAAGCACTGTACAGCAAAACAATAAATTAGTAGTAACAAACAAGGGGTCATTGGAATAAAAAGTAACAATAAGTGCATTATTAGAAATACAATTCACATAAATATAAAAAATATAATTACATTACAGATTAAGTGCTCAGTGTCAAGGAAACAAAAGGCTAGCGGACCCTACGCTGTAGGGCTTACAGTCTAAATGGGAGGGTAACATACAGACACAATTTAAGGGGTATTAAGGTGCTGTGGGTTACAGTTTGTTACACTGTTATATAAGTACCAGTTCAGGTGTTATCCAGGTGCTCCCAGAGGTAGTCTTTGAGTTTTGTTTTAAAAACATTGAAGGAGGATTCTCTCCTGAGAGATTCAGGAATGGCATTCCAAATATAAGGAGTCGCAAGAGAGAAGGGCTTGATACGGGAAACAGCAGTAGTAGTGGGGGGTACAACCAAGCAGTTGCTTTGAGAGGAGCGGAGGTTTCGGGCAGGAACATATAGAGAAACAAGCAGGCACGGATTTGCGGCAAGGCCGCATAGGCCCGGGCCTAGGGTGGCAAAAAAACAGGGGCGGCATGCCGCCCAGCCGCATTATGGGGACGCGTAAGAAAAAGTGACAGGTGTCACATATTGCAATTTCCCTGTACTGGAGGATATCTAAAAGCTATGTGCAAACTGTCATTGTGTACATCAAGTGCTAGCTATATATGTAATGTAACATTTGTTTATTTTTCAATATTCTGGTTCATGCAATCAGGCTGTAGTATATAGCATCAGTATATTGTTTTGTTTTTTTTTTCAAAATATGTGTATTTGATTTAATACAATATACTTTATAATAATAGTTTAAAAGAAAAAAACAAATTCTATATTTGACAAATGCTTTATTTGCCTTCCTCTTACACCACCCTTTTCCTAAAACATGTAACATGATACATATACACAATGAATACCTCCTTGTCACTGTGACGTGCTATATGAGTATTCTAGCCTCTCCTAGAAACATCACAAACGTCATGTGGACCTTGTCCCTGCTGAAATCAGCTTGCTGTGATATGGACTAGTTAAGCACACACAGGATAGGAGAAGGACTTGGCCACCTGCTGTTGAGAGAGGTTTAGAAAATATTAATCATGTCTTGAACTAATACTGAAAACACCATCTGGCGGCATGCTCAGCACTAGTGGAAGGCCAACAGGCATTAACAAATTCATTTTAAAAGCTATCACGTGTCTAGAAATACGATTCAGTTAGAGGGAAAATAAAAGTCATTTGGGAACATTACAGCATGAATTTGTAATGTATTAAATAATTATGTGGCACAGCTATTTATCAGATTACAGATTTGACTTGCAAATGTACTATTGGAGTTGTTAACCATTTCTGTACTGGCCATCAGGTCTGATCTAAACTGCATATTGCCATGTAAAACACATGAGGCATATATCAAAGAGCTATCCGGAAATTTTTAATGAGGCACTGCTGAGTCTTTATTGTATGGCGCTAATAATGTAATATACACGGTATATCATATACTCTATATATCAGAGTCAGTCCATTTGTGAAAAAGATGTACTTCTGTACTCCACCACTTAATAGTTACAAAACATACTATTTTCATCAGAGTAGCCCAAATATTAAAAAGAGTGTTGCACGGATATTAAAAAGACATATATCCTTGCAGAGTGTTAATCTACAATTTCCAGCACCCAGCAACTGTCAGTTGTCAGTGGGTACCTGGAGCATTAGTTCAGAATCAACTGGAGAGTTACAGACTGCCTTTACAGTATTATTTTTCCTTCAAAATAGCCATCCAACCTTTCTGCATTGCCTAGATCTCCCTCTTTATTCATAGGCGCAATGATGTTGCATATTTAATTGGCACAGGGGCTATTGTGCCACTTCTAGATTAATATTGCATGACAGACAATGATGTGTGTTTGTTTTTAGTCTATATTACACAAAGGAAGAGCAGGTAAAGTGCTCCTTCTTTGTCACTTCCATTTGACAAATGTGTTATTAAATTGTCTGAATTCATTTATATCTATCCAGGCATCTTCTTTATACTGTCAGCGTTGGCTCGGGTCCCACGCAGGCAATATAAATGAAGGGATATACTTTGTAACAATAAAAAACAGTTCACCAAACTACATAGACACAAACACAACTGTCATAAACAAAGCAAGAAAACCTGAAGTGAGTGCAAATGTAAGCTAAATATCTACACTCAACTAACCAGAAGACAAATGTTTGCGTAGATTTGCATTTAATTGGAAAAATTGCTGTCCGTTAGCGTAAACAGATGACTACTACACTAAAACAAAAATGAAATATTACTGTTACAGTTTATCTTGTCTTTCGTTTTCCTGGAAATTGCCATTTACAGTAACATACAGTATATGTTAAAATCACTTATGGATTTGTATAGGGTGTTGGAGCTTCTTGTTTACTATGAAGTACCACGTCAGACTTCTAGATAATTCTCAGAAACCCATCAGTATTAAAATTGTTCAGTGTTTATTTAGTTATTTGTAAATGTATTTTCAATTGAAAGCACAATGTGTCGCTTTCTGCACTGCTGGTTCGCAAACAAAGTCAGCTCTCCTCCATCAGCAGGCTTGTGCTACAATGTTTTAGTAGTCATAACCAACCGTGCAGAATACGGCATGCTATCAATAGCAGTAGAATTGACCAATAACTACTGAAAAGTTACAATGAATTATTATTATTATTAACATGTATTTATATAGCGCCAACATATTGCGTAGCACTGTAATATATAGAGGAATGTTGCTTAAAGTAGTTTGTTTCAATTGGCAAAAATTTATATTTTGGGGTTTTAATGCCAAGAGATTTAAACACCAGTAAAGACTGAATAAGACATATGGGCACATTTACTAAGCTCGAGTGAAGCATTCGAAGTAAAAAAACTTTGAATTTCTAAGGTTTTTTTTGGGTACTTTGACCATCGAATAGGCTACTTCAACATTCGACTACGAATCTAAACTAAAAATCGTTCGACTATTCGACCATTCGATAGTCGAAGTACTGTCTCTTTAAAAAAAAACTTCGACTTCATACTTAAACCTACCAAGGTGTAATGTTAGCCTATAGGGAACTTCCCCATAAGGTTTCTAAGCTATTTCCGGTCGAAGGAAAATCGTTCGATCGATGGATTAAAATCCTGCGAATCGTTCGATTCTAAGAATTTAATCGTTCGATCAAACGATTTTTCCTTCGATCGATCGATCAAAGTATTTGCGGTAAATCCTCTGACTTCGATATTCGCAGTCGAAGGATTTTACTTCGATGGTCGCATATTGAGGGTTAAGTAACCCTCGATATTCGACCCATAGTAAATGTGCCCCATAATGTACACACACAATTGCTTCACTAACTTAAGTAAAACCTATTTAAATGTGTCTACTGTCAATTAATCTTAACACTACTAGATAGGAAAGATACGTAAATGATAAAAGGGGCTGCAGGGTGTTCCCCCGAAAATGCTGACAGTATTTAATTCAAAACATCAAAACTATTCAAGTGTATTTTCTATTCTATTCACCTTGTTTACAGTGGCGGAACTACCGGGGTGATTGGACCAGGCCTCGCACCCCCTCAGGGCCCCCTGGGCAGCTCGGCAGTGATGATTCCGGGCAAAAAAACGCGTACGGAGCTGCACGCCACCCCAGGGCCTGTCCCGATCTAGTTACGTTACTGCTTGTTTATCCAAACATATTCTGCATCCTTACACAGTACTGTCACTGTATACAAATCATATTTTAGTTATAAAGACAGAACGGAATAATCCTCCATGTCACAAAACGTAAGATGGGTTTATACTTGTGCCTATCTCTATTTGTTTAATGCCATCTACGTATAAACTGTTGCACTTTCTTGGATAATTAAGCTCAAGGATTTAAAACAGACTGATGAGTTTGGCTTTCACATCGAGGGGGTGATTACATTCCAAAGTGCATGTCTGAGACACACAAACAGACAACATATTTCTCTGTATAAGGCAAATGTTACACTTCTGTTTCGCTTAATCGTCAGCCATTTTCTTTTTCTTTCAGTTTCCACTAGCCTCCCTCAGAAACATTACTTTATGCTGCTCCTCAGTGATGCATTTGTGGCAGATTATTTATGACTCTTCTGTTGTCTTCTACTTAATATCCCATTCTAAAGCTGCAAAGTCTGGTCTGCTGCTTTATTAACAGGAAGGAAGTAGATATAGTCACATGACTACCAAGGCCTAACTTTCCCACAATCATAAACACGCTACTATTACTGAGCTAAAGAATAACTGAGTTTTCCATCACTAATTCAGCAGATTCACTAAAGGGAAAATTGTCGGCAGCGACCGCTTCGCACACATCTCACCACTTCGCCAGGCGCAAATTCGCTACCACTACGCTAATTCACTAATATGCGAAGTTGCGCCCTGGGCGCCGAACACTGGCGACTTCATTCTTTAATGAAACTCAGGGATTCTGCTCAGCATGTAGGGGTGGTTCACCTTCAAGTTAACTTTTAGGGGCAGATTCACTAAGCGCCAAATTTACACTAGCGTCCGCTACACTCACATCGCAACACTTCTCCACGCGTAGATTTGCTAGGACAATGCTAATTCACTAAAATCCGAAGTTGTGTACAGGGCGCCAAACGCTGGCGAAGTAGCAAGAGCGTTACTGCGGCAAGCAAAGCGAAGTTGGGATAGCGTTGGCTAATTTGCATACGGCGGGAAGTTAAAGTACAGGTGGCGTAACCGGTAGTTACGCCACTGAAAGTACAATGGATGTACATGTTGCAGCAAATACATTACATTACACAAGCCCGGGAAACCTTAATAAAATAAACTAGAGTTATTATATTGCCCTACACATGATCCCAGTGTATAGATTATGTGCCCAGAAAAAATTAACAATCTTTTGCAGCCTATCGCCCTGAAAAATGAAAAGTCGCCAGCGTTTTTTGTGACTTAGAAAAATTTTCAAATATTTTTTTACTCTATTGCACCTCGCCTGGTCGGAGGTGGTGAAGGAAAGTCTGGAGCAAGTGGTAACATTCAGTAAAATCCACATCTTAGTAAATTTGCGTAGTTACGTCCATTTGCCCGAGCGCAACTTCGCCAGGCGTAAGGGAGCGAATTACTGCTAGAGTCTATCTCCTTCACTAGCAAAGTTACCCCTGCGCCCGTTAGTAAATCGGCGAAGTAAAGAAATGAAACTGCTGCTTCGGAAGGTGAAAAATTTACATTTTGGATTCATTATTAGAATAATGGTTGCAAACAGAAAATAGAAAGTAATTGAAAAAAGTCTTTATTTCTGGTGAACAATCTGAAATCTACAGAAATGAAAAAAGTGTTAGAAAGTGAACAACACCCTTTAATGTGTCTAGAGATAAGGTGTTGTCCGGTGATATCTATTCAGTCATACAACCTATTTTTCAGTCTAATTTATCATTCATCCACTATTCTATTCAAAGCACAGTTTAACCCTTTGTATTCACTTTCTATCTCTTTGTAAAAGCTTTTCATATTGAAAGCAGAGCTGTCAGCTGAAACCGTCAAAAAGCAAGCTTGCCTTATTTCCAACATAATAGATAGGGAGGTTTGTTTCTTTCAGATGCAGTGACTGAGACATCACAGGGGGTGTGGGAAAATGGAGTGGAAATGGTTGAAATAAGCCTTTGTGTTCTAATTGTCAGTGATATTTTGACTGGAATCAAACAGGAAAGATAATGACAGCCCTCTAAAATAATCCATGACTTTGTTGTTAAAGTTTGAAAATCATTTCACTAGACACTTTGCTGCCCAGGATTGAGAAGGACATTCAGCTAAAAGAGCTGTAGTACATAATGTCCATAATACATGACCAGACATGTCAACTTAACTCTGTGTCATCAGGAAGATCAGGATTTAGTCCAGGCATTTTTAGGACTATAATGTACTTGATACCAAAACGGTAACGTGGAATCGGGTCTTTTAAATACCAAGCCTAGATCATTATGTCCTTGATTAGATGGAGTTATGTTGACATGCCAAATAACCATGATTATTAAAGGAGGACTAAATTCCAGAAAATGGTATCTGATTAGAAATGCTGTATTTTATATACTGGCATTACTGTACGGGCCTTGAGGTGCAGCAGCCTAATAACAGCAGTTCTCCATCTTTTAAATGTCAATGACACCACACACGCTCGCTGTGTTCTGGGCCGCTGTTGAGACGCTAAGTTAAGGGATCAATAAAGAAAATTAGGATACAAATGGCATAGAAGCTGATGTTCAATTCTGATGCAATAAACACTGGTCTCAGCATTTTTTTTTAAATCCAACCAGCTCCCATTACGATATATTTCTTAAAAAGATCAATTTGGTATGTGGTTGATTAAATGAAATTTAGGTTTGCACGGGCTTTGGCTCACAAAGGGGCAGATTTACTCGAAGGCGAAGTGGCTTACACTAGCGTAAATTCGCTAACGTTACCCCCCGCAGGAAAAACGGCAGGGTGCAGGCGTCACATCGCTAGTGAAAGAGATATACGCTAGCGGTCATTCACACTCTATCACCAGGCAAAATTTCACTCTCTCGAATGGACGTTACTCCGCAAATTCAATGAAATGCGGATTTTACTGAACGTTACCTCCTTCACCAGACTTTCCTTCGCCAGCTTAGACCAGGCAAAGTGCACTGGAGTCCATAGATCTTCCTCAATCCTCTGTAACCTCTGTTATCATATTTTGTTAGTGGAAAAGTCCAAAAAACGCTAGCGTAGTTTCCTTTTTTCAGAGTGATAGCCTGCAAAAGTTCTTACATTTTTTTGGGGTAACCGGGCTCCCCCCTACATTTTCTAACATTTGGAACATAAACTATACAGTGGACTCATGTGTAGTGAATTATAACAACTCTATTGTCTTTATTAAGGTTCCATGGACTTGTGTAATGTAATGTATCTGCTGCAACATATACGTCCATTCAACTTTAAATTTCCCGCCTTATGCAAATTAACCTGAGAGCAAGACCTCTAGCTAGGGTCGCCACCTTTTCTGGAAAAAAATACCGGCCTTCCTATATATTTATCTTTTTTCCCTATTAATAACATTGGGATCAGCCATCATTCTTACCGGACAGGTGGCAACCCTGCCTCTAGCGAATTTGTGTGTAAGTGTAACGCTGACTGCGAAGCGGTTGCTGCCAAATTTTCGCCCTTGAGTAAATCTGCCCCAGGATTGGTCTAAGCTAGAAGGTTACTGGCTGGACCTGTCTCATCTAAACTGTAAACGCATGTGAGCAGAGTATGCTATTCTGCCCTTTCTTACAGCAACCTCTCACATTCTTCAGAAGATAATAATTATGGATCTGCTGCTGGAAATGGCCAAAAGATCAAATGCTTTTTTCCACCTCTCCAAAAGCCCAGTGGATTAACCCACATATTTTACAGCAAATCATTAGCAAACCAGAGGCCAAACAAAGGGCTTTCCAAAGTATTCTAAGAATGTTAATCAGACAAATCACACGCACAGATAACTATGATCTGCACATAGTTTTACTCTCTGCGCAGCTGGTCCTGAGCACGACCTAGTCATAAATAATGAGTTTTGGGGTGGGGGTGTCTCATATTGGCATTTCTCCCCGATATGCCCACATTGAAGTGGACAACATCAGGCTTATCCGACCGTGGGCCCTAGGGTCCAATGATCGGATGATAATACATCCGATACGGGCGTTCAGATAGAGGGACTGCGGCCGCGATCCAACGGGATTTTTTAACCATCCCAATCGAGATCTGGTCATATTTCGGGGGAATGGCCCCACACACAGGCCAATAAGCTGCCGACTCGGTCTGTCGGCAGCTTTTATCGCCCCCCGTATATGGGGGCCTTAAGACAATGACAAAGCTTAATCACCAAAAGGGAAATAGAAACTGATTATGTCATTCTTCATTCCAAGCAGAGTGTTCACATATGACATCACACTGATCAAACACCATTACACATCAATAAGCACAAAAAAAAATGATATTGGAATAAATCAGTTTGTGAGTTACTACAAGAAATCTCCAGAACATTGCGTGCCTCTTATGTAAATGAGAGGGGGATCCACTGAGCTCCTGGTGATTAAGGTTACAGCAGTTTATTTCCTGCTCTGTCAACACAGGACAACGCCGAAGCGTTTGTGTATAAAGCGTTGCTGCTTGAGCTCTGGTGATGACGTTAATCACTTGTGGGGTTTGCCAGCGAGGGGCGTGGCTAAAATGCCTCGTTGAAGTCACGGAGCCACGTGATGCAAAACCATTCATAAAACAACGCCCTGCCTGTATAAATAGGAGGCTGGAAACCGGAGCACTAGCAAGAATTAAAGCCAGCAAAGAAACATCAGCTCTAAGTAATCGAACCGTAAGAAATAAGACGAAACTAGAAACTCAAGACTGGCTATTTTCTAGTAGAAACATTAGATCCGCGCAGTATTTCTTTTATTATTTCTAACAGCGAGTGTAAGCTTTTATTGGAGCGTAGGAGAAGCGGGAGAGTGGAGCAGCCTATTGGATTGTGCGGCACTTCAGCAATGGTCAATATGGAAATCTGCGCTATGGATTGCTGCGTGTTCAAAGGACTGTTGGCAGAGAGAGCCCACAAATGCCTTATATTGGACTGCAGGTCGTTTTTCGCCTTCAGCTCCTCCAGTATCATTGGATCCAGCAATGTTCGCCTGAGCACCATTGTAAAGAGGAGAGCTAAAGGCAGCATGGGCTTGGAGCACATCATCCCCAATGAGGAGCAGAGGGGTCGGCTGGTGGCTGGGATGTACGAGGCGGTGGTGCTGCTGGATGAGAGGACATCAGAGCTGGACATGCTAAGGAAAGACAGCACCATGATGCTGGCAGTCAATGCCCTGTCTAGGGACCCCAGGGGCAGCAGGATCTACTTCCTAAAAGGTACTTTAAGCTCCACTCCTCAACCTGTTCCCCAAACATCCTTTCACTATTGTAGAGGGTCCAGGGAAGAAAAAAAATGTCTATTGTTGAAGGACTGAGTCCTTGCATTTTATCCCTTTTCCCCTCTGCATTAACAGCAATCTGGTGCACACAAATGCTTACAAATATTACTTTTAGTACATAATGACCGGCGCCTCTCACCCTGAAATTGGCGTTTTGCCTCTTATATTTAGATGTAGTTCAGGTTTACTGAGGTTGCCCTTATTATCACAAGTAAGGAAAGCCTTGGGTAATCAAATTCAGCTTCTGTGTACCCATTTAACCATTTTTGTTATGTTATTGTGTGTTTCAGGTGGCTACGAGACATTTTCTTCACAGTGCCCAGAATTCTGCAACAAAAACTCTCCTCCAGTGGCTCTGAGTTTGCCTCTAAGTCCCAACAATGTGCCAGGCAGTGCAGACTCCAATTGCACTCCTTGTGGAACGCCACTCTATGACCAGGTTTGTATTCCTACCACGTGCTAGTTTTGCTATTCTCTAAATACCAACAACTCTCACAAGTCACAATCTCTGGCCAGGCTATTCATTAAACCAATATTTACCAGTAAGCATTGCTGATAAAGAGTCATGCCTGTGTTTATACCAAAAAGATGGATACTGGCTGTGTATAGCTGCTCTCTAGCCTACAGCCACATTGCAAATGTGTAATTCATAAACTAGACATTTTACTGAAAAATCCTATAACACACTGATATTTTTTTAGTGTAAAACTCCAATATGAGTGTCACAGTAATGCCTGGGCAGTGGATAAAATTGGCACAGTGTTCTCAACAATTCCCATCTATAAAAATGAAACATCTATTATTCGTTCTGTGGTTCTTATACTCAACCTATTGTCTTTGTCTATGTTTTATAGGGGGGACCAGTGGAAATTCTGCCCTTCCTGTATTTGGGCAGTGCATACCATGCATCAAGGAAAGACATGCTGGAGGCCCTTGGAATTACAGCCCTCATCAATGTATCAGCAAACTGTCCTAATCACTTTGAGGGACACTTCCAGTACAAGAGCATTCCTGTTGAAGACAGTCACAAAGCAGACATCAGTTCGTGGTTCAATGAAGCTATCGATTTCATAGGTAAGACAAAACTTGCTTTTGTCCTGTCATACACGAAAGTACTCAATAAATAGAAGACCATGCCTTAAAACTGTAGCAATATTATTGGGAGGCCTTATGTATTCTCATTCAGTCTCTTACTTTCTAATCATTCGGTAGTCCGCAGTAGTCAGCATTCAGCTGTAACATTGGAGAGCGTTAGACTGCACCCTAGTGGGTGAAAATAAGTAGCAAGGTTTCTTCATTAGCACGGCCAACATTCATTCAGATATGTTGCAGAGTATAGGTTTATTAAACTACTATGTATAAAATGTATTTATACATTTAGTATATTTTCTCCATACACTTTTCAATGAAATACCTTCTCTTGAAAACTTCCTGCTGGAAATAGGTTAATAGGACTAGTTCACCTGGAATCTTAGGCTTTCAGTATTGCATGTACTCGTGTAGCTCTGAGGATGGACTAAAACAACTTGCGGTCTTAGCTGAAGCAAGAATGAATAGAATTATAGTTATCATGTTTCAGGTCTGTTACCAGTTCTCCCAGAAATAACCCTTGTTTTACCTTTATTTCTAGACTCCATAAAAACTTGCGGTGGAAGGGTGTTTGTCCACTGCCAAGCTGGTATATCTCGATCTGCTACCATCTGCCTTGCCTATCTGATGAGAACCAACCGTGTGAAACTGGATGAAGCATTTGAGTTTGTTAAGCAAAGGAGAAGTATAATCTCCCCAAACTTCAGTTTTATGGGACAGCTTCTTCAGTTTGAGTCTCAAGTGCTAGCACCATCATGTTCAGCAGAAGCAGGTAGCCCTACAATATCCGTTCTAGACCGAGGAACATCCACTACCACAGTCTTCAATTTTCCTGTTTCTATACCTGTCCACTCAGGAGCAAACTCTCTCAGTTACCTTCAGAATCCCATCACTACATCACCAAGCTGCTAAGGTACCGAGCAAACAAACATAGACTGAAACAAATGGACAATTTGTGTTTTTATCAAGTGCAATAATTATTTGGCTCCATATCCAACACTTTTATTTTACATCCTGTTGAGATAAAGGAGCAGCAAGTTCTTTGAGCCAGTTGAACTGGTAAAACTACAGAAAACCCCAAACTGACATGACTTGTTGGACAATATTTTAGGTGCATATCCTAACCACTAAAGTTGAGAAAAACAGGTCACAATTGCCTTTGTGTGTTTTTTGTCCCGTTTTTATTTGTAATCACCCTTTTTGGGGGTGATTTAGCAGTATTTTCATTCCTGAACTCCTTTTTTTATTGTTGATTGATGAAGAGAGGCTGTTGCCTAAACCTGTCATATAATATTTATTCTGCAAGCTGTGTCCTGCCTACAGAAGCCTAAGATTTCAGCTTTTCAACAAAGCAAAGAAGAGATACCTCAGTATTTTCTGGTACTGTAATTCCTGTGTATAATTCAAGACCAGCTTCCGTTTCCAAAGCACTGATGTCAAAGCACTAGGCCCAAGCCTTCTTCAGAGTCTCTGATTTTATTTATGATGCAAAATAATATATTTCTTCTGTAAGAAGACGTTTTTAATACAGAACTATGACTTTTTATACTGATATAATAAATTATATTTGTACTGAATTTGTGTCTTTTTCTCCTTCATATTTATGTATAAAACTGGGTATATTCTTTAGCAATTTTATAAAATTCATGCGTGTGTAAGAGGACCAGCTGTAACCATATAATCCACTGACCAGCATGAACACCTGACCAGCATCCCAAATTCCTGAACCAATGGGGTGTGACTATAATCTACACTACACTTGAGTATGGGCACGAATGGCCCGAAACATGTCGTGTATGGTAGTCAGTGAATAAATACTTTTTCACAGCATATTGCTTTGAAGTGCTCTCCTTGAACCAATTGTTTAAAGGGGTGTGACTATAATCAGTTTTTCATAAGTAGGGATGGGCGAATTTGACCCGTTTCGCCAAAAATTTGCCGCCTGCGAAATGTTGCTGACGCCCATTAAAGTCTATGGGCGTCAAAACAATTTAGTTGCGTGACGAAATTTTTTTTGACGCGCATCTTTTTTTTTTTTTAATTTGACGCACAACGCCATAAAAGTCTATAGGCGTCATTTTTGCAGCGAAACAAGGCGAAAAATTTCGCCCATCCCTATTCATAAGCACTTTGGGACTTCTTCCTTGATGTGCTATCATTAAAGTCTCTGGCACCTAAGGTTAATAGCATGTGATGATTTAGATCTAGGTCCAGAGATCGGGTACCCCCTCAGAGAAACTATCTGTGTTTTTTGAACCAGTAAACCAGAATGTTTCTGCTACTTTAGTGTACAGGTATAGCAATACAATTTTTTTGTTATCTTGTATACCTCTACCCTCAGCAGAGTGGGAGTTATTTTGCATAAGCACCTGAAACCCCAGAAGATTATTAGTGTGGTTAGAGCAGTGATCCCAGCCAGTAGCTCGTGAGCAACATGTTGTTCTCCAACCCCTTGGATGTTGCTCCCAGTGGCCTCAAAGCAGGTGCTTATTTTTGAATTCCAGGCTTGGAGGCAAGTTTTGGTTGTATGAAAACCAGGTGTACTGCCAAATAGAGTCTCACTGTAGGTTGACAATCCACATAGGGGCTACTAAATGGCCAATCACAGCACTTATTTGGCACCCCAGGAACATTTTTCATGCTTGTGTTGCTCCCCAACTCCTTTTACTTCTGAATGTTGCTCACGGGTTCTAAAGGTTGGGGATCCCTGGGTTAGAGCATTCTATTTTCATTCTATATTCATACATTCTATATTTATATTGTACCAAAGGCCCATCTGACCACTAGTTATATTGATGACTAGTTAAAAAGTGATTGTGCCATTAATAATTGCATTATTAATTCATGCTGCCGTGGTGTTAGCTCACATGCAAGCTAAATTACATATTTATCAGTTAAATGTGCACTAATATTTTTAATAATATTTCAAATATATCCAGCAGACCACTGGCCTGACAGTTAAATAACACCTATGCAATTTATGACCACTCTGTGTTGCTGTAAAATTAAAATATGGTAATCTAATACAATCATTTGTCTAATACAATCACAAGTATCACATAATAAGCATGACAATTACACTTTCAGCCCTGATCTTTTGCTCTCACACTAAGGGGCCTATTTATTATAAAGTGTAAAATGAAATTCGCAGAAAAAAAACGGTGTTAAAAACTGTGTAAAAGAAATGGCGAATTTATCAAGCTGTGTTTTATTTTATATCATGTGAATGCCAGATTTGCCACTGTTATTTTATGCTGCTTCACACCTTTGTAAGTAAGTTCCGGCAGAAGTTGCTCAAAGAAAAAGTGCATAAAAAAACTTTCGCCATTTTTATGCAATTTTTAATGATGTTTGGCAATTTTTTACACCACATACTGTAATAAATCTACCCCTAGGAGTGCTCAGGCCCAGATTTGTGGGGTGGCATGTCACTCAGCCACATCCTGAGGAGCACTGGGTACTCAAAGCTCCCCAGTGCTTGTGCGCGAGCTAGCGGGCAAGAGGGAGGGCAGTGTGTGGGAGGTGGGGCATGCACGCACCAATGGCGGGCGCTGGAACCATGCGGCCTTGGGGCACCGCTCTTTAAAATCCGGCCCTTGGAGTGCTGATACATTTCTAGGTCACCCACCTAAAATCTTGTATGAGGTACTGGGGTCTGAATACAGCAGGATCAATAAATACTTAGTAATGGGATTGGGGTGGTGGATTTCAGATAGGTCAGCTGCTCAAGCAGGGTCACTGAAATAAACAAAACTCGCCTCCATAATATTACTTTATTCTAATGTAAAACAGCAAAATTAAAACCGCTTTTAATGGACAGTAGAAAAAAAAGTATTCCTATGAAACTGATCGCGTGATGTTGGCCTTAGTCGCAAAGTAATTTATTAATTAAGCTATTATATGGGAGATAAGGCTTGCCGTAAAGATAAGCTTCATGTATTTTTCTCTTTCTGGTTCCGCTGGTGCATCAGACGCAGACAATTGCTGAAAAATCACACACTGTAATTTTGTATGATATTCATATTCGCTAGAATGGAAGCAGCTTTCAGTGGCGTTGTGGTGTTTAGACCAAGTTATAGGAACCAAAATGTAGTTTATGTTGTAATCTAAAGTGACCTTTTTTTTTTTAAAGGTTTCATCTAAAGTGACCTTTAAAACAATCTTACCAATCTGGCGTACACATATCAGATAATGTTAACCTTTTATCATACCTCCCAACTTTCCTGTTTTCTGTGGGACAGTCCCGATTTTGGCAGCTCAGCCCACAATCCTAGGATTCTTACTGAAATGTCCTGACTTTCTCTTTGATCTCCTGCACTGACTCAATAAAAAGATGCAAAGTTTCTGAAACTTAATTAAAATAAGGGGCTTTTTGGCAGAGAGCCCAGAATAGCCAAGCAGGTGCACTTGGATACTTTTGTAACAATTTAAGATAAGCAAATAAAAAATTTAAGATAAGCAAGTCTCTTGGGAGAACTGAGACTCACAATTTAAATGGCAATTCACTTGAATAAGCAAAACTGTTATAACACATAAAACATTGCACCAAAACTCCCAGAAATGTGTTCAAACCAGGGCTGTATTTATATTTAGGTCCTGAGGGCCTGTGCCTCGGGCGGTATGGTTTTGGGGGTGGCCCTCAGGGTGCCTATTTTTTTTCTTTTAAACCCTCCCCACTAGTGATGTGCGGGTCAGGGTTTTCCTGTCCTGCACCCGACCCTAACCTGCCCTTCTCCAGCCTGCGCGCGCCTGCACCCACGCTTCTGTGGTCCTTTTATAGACCCGCGCGGACCCGCCCCACCGATGATGTCACAATGACATCACAAAAGGGGCGGGGTGAGCAGACACGAGACTATGAAACCAGAATCTGGAAGTCGGAAGCCGGCATTTGAAGGTGGCGGGCGGGGAGAGCAGGAGAAGGGCTCAACCCGCCACCCGCGAGGAGCAGTGCAAGGTCGACCCAAACCCGCCCGTGGGTATCGGGTTGGCCCACATATCACTACTCCCCACCCTCCGCCACAGAATTCCATCTGTGCTGAGGGGGGAGGGGTAGGGGGTCCGAGGAAGAATGTGGAAGTGACGTCGCGCGCACAGCGAGCTGACTTGACTTCCTCTGAATATGTTGCGTGACATCAGCGCGCACGACGCTTTGGGAAGCATCGGACCTAAATACAGCCCTGGTTCAAACTTTCATAACCTGCCAAATTTTGTAAAATGTACATGGTAATTAGGGGGTGTGGCCCTAAAATGGATCTGGCCAAAAGTTTTTGCAGCATAGGATTTTGTCCCTCTTTTCCTTTTTCAAATGTTGGGAGGTATGTTTACCTGATCACCTGACAGGAAATAATGCAGATACTAAGGCTACAGTCACACCAGGCTGTAGTTTTCATGAAAATATTTTATATATGGGTTATTTTATATATTGTAGGTTCCTTTAAAACATGGAGCTAAAGATGCCATAAGTGTTCCACATATCTTCAAGAACGCCTAGCCTTTAAAATTCTGTATAATGCCTTGCCTGTGTTGTTCAATTTTATTTCTATTGAAACATGTTTTTTGTTTGTTTACAAACTGTTTATAAAGTCATAAATATGCATTTCAAACATATAAATCCTGTGTCCAAGAGGTTTCCTTCCCACTGCATACTTCCTGCTCAACCATGTTACGCCTGGAAGTGTATATTAAACAGCAAAAACAAATATAGTATTTGTGAATGTTAACGTTAAGCATATAGAAAGAAACTAACCAACCAAAGACAACATAACTTTAGAATTTTCCCTGTTTAGAAAATGCTGGAAATCACCAGCGATTAAGTGAGTTGTGTGGAAATGTACTGGCAACAAAGTGCATTTTGCAATGTGTGTTGAGCGCTGTTCCTCCCAGCATGCATCTGCATAGCAATGCTGTAATCTCAGCACTTCTATAAACAGCTCAAGAATTCACCTCACTAACCCAGAGCAGCTGTGTGTGGGGAAAAAACAACTTGGCACAGAAGCCATGAACAAAAAAAATCTGAATACGGTGAGGTTATGAGCTTTCTGTATTGAGCCCTGTGGAATAAGGCAGATTCCCTACAAGGAAATGGAAATGTGTGAGCAAATGGGAAATTTTAGTGAAGTCAACATAAAATAGAAATAGAAAATAAATGCAGAAGGGCCAAGGATAAGGCCCAAGGTTAACTACACACATTGCCCAGGGCTATGCCCCTCTGATGGCAGCCCTGGATCCACCTGGGTCATCAGTGGTTCCTCTAAATGACTAGACCTAACTAGCTATTGCTTTTCAGGTCTGAGGGATTGGTTTGGCCCTTTACTGTTGTACCAGCCTCTGTCCTCATGTTCAGACAAAGCAGCTCTAGAGCTTATAAAATACAGGCTGTTACAGGACAGGGGCTAAGGTTGCCACCTGGCCAATAATTTACCAGCCTGACGGTAAAAATAATGCTTGGTGCCAATATTATTAATAGGTAAAATGCATACAAACATAGAAAAGCTGGCATATTTTTCTAGAAAATTGGCAACATTAGGCCTAAAAACCTGGGCTGCACTGTTCCAGGTCACATAAACCACACAAAATTGATTTTTCTGTTTTTCAAAGCTTCTAAGAATCTGGTGGCATTTTCATTGTTTCAGCAGCCAATGTGCAGAATATAGCAATTCTCTTAGTATAGTGAAAGTGGTCCAGTAAGCTTAGCGGTAGATGTAGGCCTGTGCCCTGGGTCTTTGAAAACGCTAGTGACACCTCTGACAAGGAATAGAGGTGTGGGCTGGGTGAATACATGGTCTGATCCATGTATTTAGTACCAAAATTATAGTCAGAAGTGTGCTAAATGTAGTGGAGCTTTACATGCCAGCAACAGATAAATTCCTAACCAGGCTTATCGTAATGCAACAAGTACTTTTAAAATTTTAAGTACCCCACTAATGACTCACTAGTGGGTTAATATAAAAAGATTCTAACCCACCCCCAGTCTAGTAACCCATAGCAACACACAAGTGTGCCAATAGAAAAGCCAAAAAGAAATATGGTGGCTCAGTGATCAGCACTTCTGAGTTCTGTTCCAGTCTGAGTAAGGAGTTTATATTCTTAAGTGGCCAGATAGGTTTCCTCCCACATCCAAAAATATACAGCCACGTTAAATAGCTTTTGATAAGATTGATTATGGTTGAGTATTGAGTATGGTTTTAATGTGATAGGGACTTTATATTGTAAGCTCCACAATTGAGCAGGAACTGATATAAATCTCTGTAAATTGCTTATTGAATGTGTTGGCTCTATATAAACAATAACTGCAGCACTTTTCCCTCAAATGGAATTGGTACTGATAGAATCCTAGCTAAGGGATTCCCTGCCTTTTATAGAAATGACATTATTCAAATTCTACTAAGTCCCTGAGTTTTAATGATTTACTGTTCTGCCAGACTCTGTTTACTCACTGGAGCAAATGAAGCTACTGCTCTGGATATTGTCCAGTATGTTCTCTAGTGACGTGCAATGAAAACACAGATGGGTGCAGAAGCAGAATTCAGAGCACAGTTATGTGTAGCATCTGAGCTGTTTACAATATAGAGAAGTAAGAAATAGAAAGCTATCATTCTCCCATGAGGAGCTTTTTTGTCTGCTAATTAATATACAATATAATACAGAAGAACTTTATATATACATTATAAACTGTAACCCATCTAGGCTAGGCTAGACCTTGTCTGGCTAGGAAACAGGCAGAGCACCGGTTACATTTAAACCCTCTCTCCACACGATGGGCCTTTGCTAGGGTAAAGGAATGATGTTGTGCAACTGTATGCACCCTCAGTATCTCTGAATAGTGACCTGGATCCTCACACATTGGTTCAGGGAAATCACATAGCCTAAATCCCTATTAGTATGTGATCCCTACACTATAAACCCTTCTTGCCTGGTGGGAGAGCTTCCCCCATGCTATCCCTCCTAGTTGGAGCACAGGCTACTCTTGCTAAACTAGGGTCCCCCGTATCCCCAACAAACCTTATAATACACAAGAGACATGAATATCCTGTAAAAATCCAGGTATCAAAACACTAAAAATGGTCCTACATTTGGGGGGTGCATTTAAAGGTTAGCCAATTGTTAACTAGAAAATGCAGTAGAAACATATGAGAAGTTTGTGGATGTTCAGATTATGGCACCAGAAAAACTGTGCATTTTTATCAGCTGTTTGACAGCACACA
Organism: Xenopus laevis; assembly: GCF_017654675.1. NCBI lineage: Eukaryota > Metazoa > Chordata > Amphibia > Anura > Pipidae > Xenopus > Xenopus laevis. The sequence continues at coordinate 105,089,988 of NC_054376.1, forward strand.
GTCTGTGAAAAGTCTAATTTTGTGATGAAACAGTAAGTCAACCTGGACTTTATTTCCACCTTATCTTTTCTTTTTTCAGTCAATGCAAGTTCATAGACAAGAACAGGCATGCTAATGCACTAATAATCACAAAAATAATTGGGGAAATGAATAACAATATCCTATTATATGCTCTAATTCTTTAAAGGGATACTGTCATGGGAAAAAAGAAAAAAATTCAAAATGAATCAGTTAATAGTGCTGCTCCAGCAGAATTCTGCACTGAAATCCATTTCTCAAAAGAGCAAACAGATTTTTTTTATATACAATTTTGAAATCTGACATGGGGCTAGACATATTGTCAATTTCCCAGCTGCCCCAAGTCATGTGACTTGTGCTCTGATAAACTTCAATCACTCTTTACTGCTGTACTGCAAGTTGGAGTGATATCACCCCCTCCCTTTTCCCCCCAGCAGCCAAACAAAAGAACCATGGGAAGGTAACCAGATAACAGCTCCCTAACATAAGATAACAGCTCCCTGGTAGATCTAAGAACAGCACTCAATAGTAAAAACCCATGTCCCACTGAGACACATTCAGTTACATTGAGAAGGAAAACAGCAGCCTGCCAGAAAGTATTTCTTTCCTAAAGTGCAGGCACAAGTCACATGATCAGGGGCAGCTGGGAAATCGACAAAATGTCTAGCCCTATGTCAGATTTCAAAATTAAATGTAAAAATATCTGTTTGCTCTTTTGAGAAATGGATTTCAGTGCAGAATTCTGCTGGAGTAGCACTATTAACTGATGCGTTTTGAAAAAAACATGTTTTCTGATGACAGGATCCCTTTAAGGTTTAGCACATAGATATGAAAAACATTTTTTGTGAAATGCTTAGACCTGGAAACCACAAGGAGTTTTCTTTCATTGAGGAAGGTAGTGTTGTCACTTCCTCATGCTGGCAAGTCAGTTTGTGGTCAGGCGATCACATGTTTTGTTTATAGAGGATGGCTCCAGTGGCTGTCTGTTGCCTAGATGAATAAACATGCAAACTAAACATTTAAAAGTACACCTTTGTGCAATTTGTGGACGTTAATGGTCATTTTATAGTTCAGAGTCTGTTTTAGCCCAGTTTGCTAACAACTGGGTCCCATAGCAGTTAACTGGTTAATGGTATAACAAAATGACATTCTCTATTGAGACAAAAATTGGAATACTGTTTTAAAAGTAAGCTTTAAAAAAGCATTAGTTCTATCGTTGGAAGCATCGCACTCCTGAGCCTTTTTCACATATCGCTACTCTCCAGACCATAGGTAAAATCAATATACTTTATTTAAACATCTGATTAATTATAAACAGCATCTGAGGCCTGAGCATTAGCCCTGTAAATTTGTGCATAGACACTGTTGAATATTTTCTGAGAAATACAGGATATTATATGTTCTGCTGCACAAACCGATGTTCCCAACTCAAAGCATGTAATACAGTAAATATATAATAATACATAATAATACAACAGCCAGGAATATCCTGTAAAATATATTCTTATAAACAGTGCTTAAAGGCGAAGGAAAGTCGTTTCACACTTGGGGGGTGCCAAATGTTAGGCACCCCTAAGTGAATGTATTTACTTACCTGAAACTCCAGGCCAGTGCTCCTATCAGCAGAGAACTGCACCGACCCGAGATTATTCCAGCGAGCACCATGGAGCGATCGTCTTCCGGTTTCTTATTTCTTTAAATTTCCAGGGGCAGACGCATGCGCAGTAGAATGAAATAGCCAAGTTTTTAGTTAAAGTTCGGCTTCTCACTCTTTATGCGCATGCGCAGCCGCAAAAGCAAGAAGAAGCCGGAAGAGAATCACTCTGTGGAGCTCGCTGGAATAACCCCGGGCTGGGGCAGTTTTCTGCTGATAGGAGCACCAGCCTGGGGTTTCAGGTAAGTAAATACATTCACTTGGGGGGGGGCTAACATTTGGCAACCCCAAGTGTGAAATAACTTTCCTTCCCCTTTAATGATGTAATGAGTTATAATCAGTGTGGTGATGGAATTTGTGCCACATGACTCTTGGGGGCTAAGCTCGAGTGAAGGATTCGAATGAAAAAAACGTTGAATTTCGAAGTATTTTTTTGGGTAGTTCGACCATCGAATAGACTACTACGTCCTTCGACTTAGATTCGAACGATTCACACTAAAAATCGTTCGACTATTCGACCATTCGATAGTCGAAGTACTGTCTCTTTAAAAAATACTTTGACTACATACTTCTGCAGTTTAAACCTACCGAGGTACAATGTTAGCCTATGGGGACTTACCCCAGCACTTGGTCCTTATGCTTTTATATTTATAAGGAACTACTCAGTGACTGATAATATAGTGAATAAAGTACCCCCTCTTGTAAAATATAAGGATATTATAAGTTACCGAGAAGTTTCATGACCATATAAAAACACGAGGCCGAAGGCCGAGTGTTTTTATACAGGTCATGGAACTCCGAGGTAACTTCTAATATCCTCATATTTTGCAACTGGGGGTACTTTATTTATTATAATACACACGTTTTAGTGAGTCATGTAACAGAAATGACATCAGAACTCACTGTTTATAACTGATGACATCAGAACTCACCGTTTATAAGGATATAATTTACAAGATATTCATGGCTTTTGTGTATTATATACTTATACCTATACTTATATATTTTACAAAAGGAGGTACAGTACATTGTTTCATGTATCATAAAAATAAAGCTCAACGACACAGTATTTGCTATTTTCACCATTCTTGACCGATCACTACAGTAGGTCTGAATTGTATTCAGCAACGCTGTGCCCAGTTGCTAATACCCACCCTAGTGGAAGCTGTTATAATTGTTTAACCAGTTCCATACAACAGAAGTCTATAGCCTGAACCTTCCTTTGCAGATTCTACATTATCACTAAGATTCTTCCAAGCTCTCCCAGGGTAAAACCCTTCCTGCAGGAACTTTCTAACCTCCCCTTTTTTTCTAGGATGGCTCTAAAACTGGGTATATACTTCACAGGCTTCACAGGGATGCCAATTTTTCACATCCCTTTTGTCATAATAGATATACCTACTCATTCTCAGCAATACAGATTAGTCCAATAATGTTTAGCACAAAATTGCTGGGCATTTGTGAGCTGTATTACTCATGATTTCATCAATGATAAACGAATATATCATGTAGAATGTACCAGTCAGTCGGCGGAAGCAATTCCCCTTTACACTAATCATTTCCTGCTGCATCTTGCTGTACAAAACTACAACCTCATGAATCATTATTACAAGCGCTAGGAGAATTGCTTCCTGCAAATTTCTCATAATGTAGGATATCATACCTTACAGCTGGGATTCCCACATATTCAAAGGTGATACATTCACATTGGTGAATTATCAATGACAGATTCCCATTTTTGGTTGATTTGTATTGCTGGTTAAGAGCAGTGAAAATTCACTTATACTCTAACTCAGGGATCCCCAACCTTTTGAACCCATGAGCAACATTCATAAGTAAAAGCAGTTGGGGAGCAACACAAGCATGAAAAATATTCCTGGGTTGCCAAATAAGGGCTGTGATTGGCCATTTGGTAGCCCCTATGTGGATTGTCACCCTACATTGAGGCTCTGTTTGACAGTACAACTGGTTTTTATACAACCAAAACTTTCCTCCAAGCCTGGAATTCAAAAATAAGCCCCTGCTTTGAGGCCACTGGGAGCAACATCCAAGGGGTTGGAGAGCAACATGTTGCTCACGAGCTACTGGTTGGGGATCACTAACTGATATATCACAATACACATGAAATTCTGGAAGTCTGGATGACAAACATGCAGTTACCTGACCTATCATCTCCTCCCAAGAGAACAGAAAGTTGAATATTTTCACAAAGCATATTCATACAGTATCTCAAGCTGCTGAAGTGTTAATATTTGGTTAAAATAATTACAGTGAATTCATTATCTGTGCATTACTGCAGACTGCTCCAGCCAGAGTGTCCGCCCATGCCTAAAGCAGAGTTTTCATACACAAAGGTTTGTTCATAAGCTGCTTTCATTTGTAGCATTCTCTATCTATGTATTGTGCTATGAAGAATTTGGTATCAGAGCTAGTCTGAGGGGGAATAACACCCTGGGCTAAATAATGGCTACCCATGAACTATTTTAAAAGCAGAATGACAGAAACGTTGCACAACGGCAAATAAACACGCAAGGGTTCGTCCCTGCTTGCATTAGCCATTGAGCACCCCCATAAACCAGCCATGGCTAATTAAAAACATACAGTATTTCCATAATATAGCCATTTGCATTAACTTGTAGTGCGATTTAGAGAGGATTCTGAGACAACTGGTTTCCACTTTTTATTATTTGTGGTTTTTGAGTTATTTAGCTTTTTATTCAAAAGCTCTCCAGTTTGCAATTTCACAATATGGAATATGGTTTCTACACAGTGCTATACGCTGTATTTTTCCATTAAAATCATTTGTTGCCCATTAAAGTTTACAAACAACATCGTTTGGTACCAGAGCCACTTGAGAATTAAATCACTTGTCCAAATTTGGAATGAGCTGACACTGGAACGGAATCCATACTTCCTAGTTACTTACTCAGAAATGTACAACATACTCCTCCTTCATTGGTAAATAGCATGCATCATAATCACTCTGATGGAGCAATTCAAGCTTCAAACATCGCCAGATGTATACAGACATTATTGTGACATGTGCAATGCAAACATCAGTAGGACGTAGGACTGATATATTGATGACATCAATGGTGACATTGACATAGTCGATGACTGAAGTCAGTGTCATCACAGTTTACTCACCTACTACCTGGATGCTCATATGATTTTTAAATATAGAAAAGAAAGATGGCGTAATATTGGCATTATGTACATAGCAGTAGAGATGTAGCACCAAGAGGTCATAGAGTCTTATATAGTGTTTCATACTTCTAAGACTTCTAAGAGAAATACTGTAATACTTGAAAGCAATACTAAAAAGTAAACCTTTCCTATAAAATGTGTTAGGAGCCAATATGGTGGCAAATGAGTGTTGTGATTATGAATTAAAATGCAATGTTGTATATTCTATCTGTGTCTGTTCCTCTGGGTATTCTGGTTCTCTCCCAGTGTCGGACTGGGATGCCAGGGGCCCACCAGAAAGCCTTAGACCTTGGGCCCACCAGAAAACCTAAAACCATGAGCCCACCAGAAAACCTTAGACAGTGGACTTTTCCAAACTATTATTCCTCCTCTAACCACTCAACCTCTTTATTTTCCTAGTCTTTTATATATACTTACAATATTCTCCCATTATTAAGGATTTTTCCCCATAAAGAAATAGGGAATGACCATGAAATAGGGGGCCCACTAACACCAGGGCCCACCGGGAGTTTTCCTGGTATCCCGGTGGGCCAGTCCAACACTGTTCTCTCCCACACTGCAAAAACATACAGGCAGGTTAATGGTCTCCTGATAAAATTGACATACTGTGTGTGAATGTGATTGTAGACTCCAATGGGGCAGGGACTGATGTGAATAATGGATATTCTCTAAGTGCTGCATAAAAAATAATAATAAAAAAGATGCGGCCCAATGACTAAAGCTGATTTCAATGCTAAATAATCTTACTGCCTGTCAAATGAGCATAATGCTATTTACAGTTCCCAGCCATAGCCCTGTATTTATCTGAGATGGAAAAGTAGCTGTTGTTATGACATGTTGATTAATCTGGGAGTGAGTTTACCAGCCAAGAGTGGATGGCCGAAGGCAGGTTATCACCTAGGACATTGGTGCTCAAATCATTGTTAAAAATAGTAAAGGAAGTTGGTGCATTTTGCTCATGACGAAGAGGATTTAGCAAGAAGAAGGGCAAGTGGTGCTTAAGTAATGTTTAGCTCTTACTAATAACAGATGAGGGTCATGAATGGGAAAATTATGGATAATTATGAAAAATGGTTACTTATTTCCCCTAAAATGTATTGAGAGTCAATAGCATACGAAATCAGCATAATGCTGGGTGGCTGTAAAAGGGATGACTCACCTTTTAGGGGGTTATTTATCAAAATCCGAAAAGTTCTCCAAATCAGCACTGACTTTTCCCCCTATTTGTCAATACATTTTCACAAATGTTTCTTTTCGGAAAAAGTCACAATAGAATGTTTAAAAAATCAGAATCCTTTGATTTTTTTTTTTGGATTTTGCAACCAAAAGCTACGATTGTTTCGTAAAATCACCCAAAAAGATTTTTTCGGAAACCCATCACAACTCTTCCATTGTTAACGGGACATCTGCCATTGATTTTTACATGTTCTCGGCAGGTCTGAGTTGGAGTACTTTATTCATGGACTTAAATAAATCCTTAAAAAATCTAGTTTTTTTCCTCTAAAAATTTTTATTTTCCCCGACTAGAAAAATTCAGAGCTTAATAAATAACCACCTTAGTATACTATAGAATGGCCAATTCTAAGCAACTTTTCAATTGGTCTTCATTATTTATTGTTATTTATTGTTATAGTTTTTTAATTATTTGCCTTTTGCTTTTCAGCTTTAAAATGGGGGTCACTGACCCCATCTAAAAACAAATGCTCTGTAAGGCTACAAAGTTATTGTTACTGCTACTTTTTATTATTTATCTTTCTATTCAGGCCTCTCCTATTCATATTCCAGTCTCTTATTCAAATCAGTGCATGGTTGTTAGGGTAATTTGAACCCTAGTTACCCAACTGCTGACATTGCAAACTGCAGAGCTGCAGAATAAAAAGTTATATAACTCAACAACCACAAATAATAAAACATTAAAACCAATTGTCACAGAATATCACTCTCTACATCATATTAAAATGCAACTCAAAGGTGAGCAACCCCTTTAATCACAGTTCCCATTTGCATCCAAGCATTTACCTGAGGTGGGAAAGTTACTGTTTTATTAGCATATAAATCTGGGTGTGTGTTTACCTAGAAACATAATGTAATAAATCTTAAGGAGTTGGCCAACAAGTCTGAGTTAATAAGCCATTCGTTTATAAGGCGAGCCAAGCAATACATTCTGTCTTTTTGGAAAGTCCTGGAAATTTCCGGTGTAGCTTTTGTTCTGACATTCCAAGAACTCAAGTTCCACCTCTATTCGAAAAACCTGTTTTACTATTGAAAATCCATATTATTTTTTTTTGTTTGTTGTAGTTTTCCATTTTTTAGCTTTTTGTTCAGCAGCTCAGTTCAGTTTTGAATTTCAGCAGCTATCTGGTTGCTAAGGTCCAACTTACCCTATCAATGTGGTTTGAACAAGCAAATAATATTAGTATATTAGTAGGAGTGGACCTGAAGAGAAAAATACCTTATAAGAATTAAGAAAGAAAAAAGAAACTTGTGGCCTGACAGACCAATAGTTTTTAACTTGAAGAGGTCAGTGATCCCCATTTTAAAGCTGGAAAAAAAGCAGAATAGAAAAGTAAATAATGAAAAAACTATAAGAAATAAAAAAAGGAAGACCAATTGAAAAGTTGCGAAGAAAAGACCATTCTATACTAAAGCATACCAGAAGTTAAAGCACCAATGAAGCCATTTGAAGCCATGCTGAATCTTTTGCTGAAGGTTTGGTATTCAGCTAAATCCAGAAATCACAGTTCTGGTGTATTCCTAATACTTGGGCATATTGCCGCATCAGACAGCATCATACAGGTGTGGGACCTGTTATCCAGAATTCTCGGGACCTGAGGGTTTCCAGATAATGGATCTTTCTGTAATTTGGATCTTCACACCAGAAGTCTACTAGAAAATCAAGTAAACATTAAATAAACCCATAGGCTGGTTTTGCTTCCAATAAGGATTAATTATATCTTAGCTGGGATCAAGTACAAGTTTCTGTTTTATTATTACAGAGAAAAAATGTGGATTATTTGGATAAAAGGGAGTCTATGGGAGATGGGCATTCCGTAATTCGGAGCTTTCTGGATAACGGGTTTCCAGATAACGGATAACGGATCCCATATCCCGTAGTACCAAAGAGATTGATATCACTCAGTGTTGCTTTTTTAAACATTAAGAATAATTTTAAAGTCCATTGTGTTCAATATAGATCAGGGGTCCCAAAATGCCGGGCCTGGGCCCAAAAGAGGGCAGCCGCCGAGCCCAGTGCGCAAAAACGAGGCGCAAAAAAAAAGGTTGGGGACCCCTGATATAGATATTAAAAAGGCTTTTATAATACTAAAATATCATCTCAATTGCCTAATTAAAGTCTGGTTTAGTAATAATAGTTATGGAACTAAAAGAGTCAGAACTTGTTTACAGGTGCTAGCAACTTATTTAAGATCTGATGAGTGGCACTGAATATTCCATCTACACCACAGTTATTAGGAAAGGAAATTTCCATCACCTCTGAAATGTCTCTATTCCTCACCCCTTCCCAGCCTGGCAATATAGTGGCTTTCATTAATACTGCTGGAATGTAAATGCTGTCGTTTAGGCTCAGCACCTATGAAACAAAGCCCATGATTATGCAGTGAATAATCTATATATGAAGGTAATGTTCTCCCTACTGTTAAATATAAGAATATTAGGGGGCCGATTCACTATGGGTCGAATATCGAGGGTTAATTAACCCTCAATATTCGACTAGGAATTGAAATCCTTCGACTTCGAATATCGAAGTCGAAGGATTTAGCGCAAATGCTACGATCGTATGATCGAAGGATTATTCCTTCGATCGAACGATTAAATCCTTCGAATCGAACGATTCGAAGGATTTAAATCCAACGATCGAAGGAAAATCCTTCGATCAAAAAAAGTTAGGCAAGCCTATGGGGACCTTCCCCATAGGCTAACATTGACTTCGGTAGCTTTTATCTGCCGAAGTAGGGGGTCGAAGTTTTTTTTAAAGAGACAGTACTTCGACTATCGAATGGTCGAATAGATTTTTAGTTCGAATCATTCGATTCAAAGTCGTAGTCGAAGGTCGAAGTAACCCATTCGATGGTCGAAGTAGCCGCTTTTTTACTTCGAATCCTTCACTCGAATTTAGTGAATCGGCCCCTAGAAGTCATAGAAGCAGATAATTTGTGGGGCGCATGTTTGTGGAGGATACAGATTCTGTCCGACTTTCCATCTGGAGGGAAATTGCTTCTGTAGTGAAATATTGGGCTCATTTTCTGATGGCAGGGTGGGTTCAAAATGCAAAACATAGGTGTAGATTTCCACATTTTTTACACATTGCACCCTGCCCTGAGATCAGAGCCTGCATGGAGCACAAGAACCTGTGCACTGAAGAGTCTGTGGAGTTCTGGTTCTTACAGGCTTGTCAGTGATTGCATTAGATTTAAAACAATAGCTGCATTTGTATGTGTCTATATATTTACTGACAATTCTGCATTCATGATGAATGTGCCACTCTTTATATAGGCCTGTCCTTTGGTGCATTCCTGAAAAGTATGTGATAACTGAATGAATGTACATTTATTTTCCTTTTATATTTCCCTAAATGAAGGTAGTTCTGGTTAGTTTGAATCTCGCTGTACATGGCAGATCTGCTCATCTGACAAGTCACCATTCAAACAGGTTATTTCCAGAGTTTGCGCTGACCTGATTGTTCAGCACAGCGATTGGATCTCACGGATAGGTCTGTGTAAACTCATGAGAAAAGTACTAAATAAATCTGTTTTTGCCTTCTCGATCAGTATCTGACCAAGTTCAGACTCAGATATCAACTCAGGGGGCCATCTGTTTGATCCTATGTAAGGACAAACACATTTCTGACTTGGCTCATTTGGCACTTTTATACATGGATGTATTGCCACAAGCTTCATTAAAGCAACAGCAACACCAGGTCACATGACCAGGGGCAGCTGGGAAATTGACAATATGTCTAGCCCCATGTCAGATTTCAAAATTGAATATAAAAAAATCTGTTTGCTCTTTTGAAAAATGGATTTCAGTGCAGAATTCTGCTGGAGCAGCATTATTAACAGACGCGTTTTAAAAAAAAACATGTTTTCTGATGACAGGATCCCTTTAATATATTTGTATGTAGACATTGGCAGAAACAACACCAGGATAACTAAATAAGGTAAGAGGAAACCGTTTGTTAAAACCAGTACTATCACAGAATAAAGCTGCCCATTTGGCCAAAACACTATCAGAGATTTCAAGGTACAACAAAAGCTATTTTAAGGCAGCGAGCAGACTGAATTCCAAATATAGCCCTCCAGTGACAAGAGAAAACATTATTAACATTTTTTTATTTAATGTGAAACACATGTTTTTGTTTTAAGTCAACAGTAATAGCACAAACACTGCAAGAGGAATCTATGTGTCAGGAATTTAACAATAGCTTTCTAGGCAAAAAAAAAAAAAAGCCCACTGCTTCCAAGGCTCAAGCCAACAACATTCCATTTCTGTTAGTAACACCATTCTGTCACAGGTTTGCAGTTCTATTGTTGTGGCTAAGATCCATTTTATTTTTGGATAATGATCTAGATTTTTTTTCACCCCTTTCTTGAACAAAATGTAAATAAGCCAAGTTGTTTTCTATTAAAAAAAAAAGGCAGACTTTCATGTAAATTGTAGTTTAACCAGTTTATTTTACAAAGACCTAACAGCTCATACAGTTAACAATCAAATCTTCTCAAAATCTGTATTGTGAATCTCCCTTCCACTAGTGATGGGCGAATTTGGGCCGTTTTTGCTTCCCTGAAAAATTTTTGAATTTCCCGCGACATTCATAAAACGGCGAAAAATTCACGAAACGGCGCCGGCGTCTCGTTTTTGATACCGGCATCCGTTTTTTTATTTTTTAATTTTCGCACCCGTTTCACAAATTTATTTGCCGCGAATTCGCACCTGGTGAATAAATTCACCCATCACTAATTTCCACCTGCTTTTAGGCTCTGCAACAATACTTATAAACTACTTCTGCATGAAGAGGGGAAATTTCCTAAACCCGGGAGCTTTGTTTGTAAATTGTTCTGGGTATTCATTAATATAGGGGTACATGAAGCTATTGTTTGTAACCTAAGCTCCCACTACTTGCCTGCAAAAAATGGAAATATAATAATAGTCCTCCTATGATGCTAGGGATGCTGCACAATTTAAGTCTGTTTCAGCCTCTTTGATTGGATTTCCATCCAGTTGTTTTTTTTAATTGATGTTGGTCCATGTTGCAAGTTAGTGTTCAGCAACAGGTAATAGGTGGGATATACATTTGGGGGCCAATTCACCAAGCTCGAGTGAAGGTTTCTAAGTAAAAAACGTCGAATTTCGAAGTGTTTTTTGGGCTACTTCGACCTTCAAATAGGCTACTTCGACCTTTGACTACGACTTCAAATAGAAGGATTCGAACTAAAAATCGTTCGACTATTCAACCATTCCATAGTCGAAGTACTGTCTCTTTAAGAAAAAACTTCGACCCCCTAGTTCGCCATCTAAAACCTACCGAACCCAATGTTAGCCTATGGGGAAGGTCCCCATAGGCTTGCCTAAGTTTTTTTGGTCAAAGGATAATCCTTCGATAGTTGGATAAAAATCCTTCGAATCGTTCGATTCGAAGGATTTAATCGTTCGATTCGAAGAATTTAATCAATCGATCGAAGGATTATTCCTTCGATCGTTCGATCGAACTATTTGCGCTAAAATCCTTCGACTTCGATATTCGAAGTCGAAGGATTTTAATTCCCAGTCGCATATCGAGGGTTAATTAACCCTTGATATTCGACCCTTGGTGAATTTGCCCCTAAAAGTACCCACATCCTTCAGGTCCCAAGCACAAATTACAAAATGAATCAAACTGACATGGAACCTAAAGTACTAATACACTTATTTTAATCAAAAAGCTATATGAGACATATTTCAAAAGAGTTTTGACTTCTTATGTTTTTCATGTCGTAGAGGCATTAATAATGTGAATAGAAAACAGAAATCCCCATATGAACTATACAAATACCACCATTGTGCTGCCTTTTGGTGTAGCAAACATTTCGGAACATTGGGATTTCTTTTGTGTAAAAAAACAAGACATTTATTTCTGTGGTTACAAATGGGTGGCACTACTTGATGTTGTTTATGCCAATTGAGTGGGGTCTGTTTGCTTGTTTTGTTCATAATAAAGCTGGAGATGTCTTTGTTATACAACTCTTTCTTGCTATGAGTTTTCCTCCTTTAATGAATTCCCCCTGTGTTTTTCTCTAGCTCCACTGTGGTCTAGAAAGGCTTGTGGGTTGAATTTTGCTTTTCTAGCAAATGCCATGACTAAAAATGTAGCCCTTTGCTAAAAGTGTTGTTTGTTGCTTCATATTCTCCTTCCTTTTTCTGTTCCTGATTTTTTTAACCTGCCTTTGACTTTGCTTTCGGAGATTAAACTTATTAAAGTATGCAAGTAAGCCGGTATAGATTTAAAGGGACTTTGAGTATGGTCAGCCTTTCACTTTTCACAGCAATACCTGCTGAATGTGATTTAACCGAAAGCTACTTATTCGTTTCTAAAATGTTTTTTTTCGGCTCAATAAAGTGAACCTGCGTGGGCTTTTTATATGTTAGTGCAGAGGTTTTCAGTCTCTTTTGGTTCAAGCCCCTATTTGATCCAGGCCCCAATTAGCTTATAGCTTAGTCACAAATATATCAACATTTATTCGAAAAAGTTGCCCTCCTACAGTCCTAGGAATATACAGCATAGCAAATAAGTCTTTACCCCTATATCTCATTCTAATTTGCATGTTTACTGTAAGATGGGCTTTAAGTGTCCATTAGAGCATATTCTCTAGACGGATCAACCGTGCAGTTTGGGAGCTGCTGTAGTAAAGTAATGTAAAGGAGTGAACCTTTAGTCTACAGTTCCTGCTGACAAGTAAAACAAGTAAAGTGACTCTACTAAACATTCTTCTGCTTGGAAATATCAGATGGCCGACAACTTTTGATAAGAACTCCAGTCAGATACTGTAGGTTCATGAATGAGTGGGATACTTGAAACTCACTTGTGCACTTTCATATTTTGTATGACCTCTCTTGGTGTTTAATTCAACAAAAAATTGATTCCACATTGATAAAACTTTTGCTTAAAGTCCCTTTTGCTTAAACATCACAATAAGTTTAGAATTCTAGCTGTATTCCTGCAACTTTGATTGGACAAATGCTCTTTTACACCATGTGCCACTTTCCCAACTTCCCAACTGGATCAGCGCCTAAAGCAAACGTAGAGAGTAAAAAACAAACAAAAACAGAAAATATGGTGTAGTATTTTTGATTTTTTTGGGACACCCAGTGTTTGGAAAGATGAAGTGGATTTCTGTATATGCTTTCCTCTAAATTAATCCTTCCTCCAGTGTCACATACATTTGGCTTTATGTGCTTTCCCAGAGGGCACCTTCACCAACTTTGGCTAAATTGCCTACTTACAAGATAGAAGTTGGATTATCACATGTAGTTATGGTACCCATATATCCTTTACTTTTCCCCAAACGGTACAGTAGTCGGTATCCTCCCCCAATCAACATTCAGGCTCCAAAACAGGGGTATAAACAGATCATAGTGTAATATAGTTTTATTAAGAAATTAAGTTAAAATTCTCACTCACATGTTACATGAGTTAAAAATCATGTATAAGCGTAAGTCTTTTTTGCAGGTTCCTGTGCTGACTGCATGGCCAACACAACTGGTGCTCACTTGCTTAAAGGGATACTGTCATGGGAAAAAAAAATGTTTTCAAAATGAATCAGTTAATAGTGCTGCTCCAGCAGAATTCTGCACTGAAATCCATTTCTCAAAAGAGCAAACATATTTTTTTATATTCAATTTTGAAATCTGACATGGGGCTAGACATATTGTCAATTTCCAGCTGCCCCAAGTCATGTGACTTGTGCTCTGATAAACTTCAATCACTCTTTACTGCTGTACTGCAAGTTGAAGTGATATCACCCCACTCCCTTTTCCCCCCAGCAGCCAAACAAAAGAACAATGGGAAGGTAACCAGATAACAGCTCCCTAACACAAGATAACAGCTGCCTGGTAGATCTAAGAACAACACCCAATAGTAAAAACCCATGTACCACTGAGACACATTCAGTTACATTGAGAAGGAAAAACAGCAGACTGCCAGAAAGCATTTCTCTCCTACAGTGCAGGCACAAGTCACATGACCAGGGGCAGCTGGGAAATTGACAAAATGTTTAGCCCCATGTCAGAATTCAAAATTGAATATAAAAAAATCTGTTTGCTCTTTTGAGAAATGGATTTCAGTGCAGAATTCTGCTGGAGTAGCACTATTAACTGATGCGTTTTTAAAAAAACATGTTTTCCCATGACAGGGTCCCTTTAAGGAAAATACACAAAGCTATGTTTGTGTGAAAACCAACCCTTTTAAAAATGGATATTTCCCACTAAGTTCTGTAATTAAAATTACAGCCTGTGATACATTTTATAGCTCTATGAAGCTAGCAACCCTAAAGTGTCAAGCAGAAGTGTCAAGCAATCTCTTCAAATGCTTTTCATATAGTACATAAACCCTATATATTTCTGCCTTAATTAGTAATTAATGCGTGGGAGTTTGAAAATATTTGTGGCTCTTTAAGACCATTTAGAGCAGCGATCACGGAATACCCCATTGCATAATATTAGCAGAGCTACAATGCACATTCAGTTCTACAATTGTAACTGTGGTCCTGTGGGAATGTTTACACCATTGTTCTGTCATTGTGGAGTTCTGCAATTGTGTCATTGAATTTCAGTTCCTTATATGTGTTACAGTCCAGTAAAAACAATGACCCATTGATATAGATCACAACTTTGTTCTACCGTTCTAGTGCTCTTCCCACTGGATTACACTCTCCTCATATAAATGTCAGTGACAGCATTACTGAGAGGCTTACCTCACTGTGGATAAAACAATTTGTTCTAAGGACAATGGAATATAAGCACAAGAGTCACATATTTGTGTCCTGTAGCACTGATTATTTGCCAGGCTGAGCATGGAGAAATTAAGGCAAATATATAGCTGAAATGTTACTCATTTATAAATCTTATGTTTGAATTTTGTTCAGTTTTTATAAATTAAAATGCAGTTCATCCTAAACTCAAATTTTCACTCATTTACTGGTAATTCATAATGTAATTATTATTATTTTGAATAGTTCTTCTATAGTATTGATTGTCTGTCTTATAATAAACACTGATAAGCAACATGCTGAGCAACTAGATCAGCGGTTTGAGGGTAGACTGTGCAAACACTACCATAAACAAGTTACAGGTCAGTTGCATATATTTATTAAAGGAGTGGCTTTTCTGATCACAGCATTTTAGGACCCCAGGATTTTTATATATGGGTTCAAGTCACAGCATTGATAACCAAGATCTTCTAGAAAGCATTTGATTGCATGTTTGCATCTAGCAACCACTGCAAAACTGTCTATATTCTAAATTCTTAAAAATGTCATTGGTCCTTGATTTAACTAGAGATTTTGAATGGTTTCCAATTTTACTGCAAAACATACACTTTGCCATTTACCAACTGCTACCTCTTCAACTTTTCAGAAGCTCACAGACTATCTGAGGGGTAGGCTTCTGAACAAAGTCACTCTCTTGATGAGGTAGTAGTTTCAGGGGGGGGATTACCCATTGTTGTTGTGGCCCTATAACAACTTAAGCATAAAATAAAATATCTTGCATAAAAAAGGGCATTAACTCAAGGGATGAAAACGTAGTTTTGCCTATTTACAGTCCTTGGTTAGGCCACATCTGGAGTATGAAAAATATAGATAAACCAGCGCTAAAAGCTCGGGGTAAACAAGATAAAAAAATAACAATATATAGTGTAGTATTTCCTTATTAGGTATAGGAGACCCTTGTGTGTACTAAGGGTTAATAGTGTCTCTTCACCTGTGGGGTTAAATTACCCTACAACCATTTACCAGCATAAAATTACTCCACCGCCTGTGTTGACAAATATTTATACTCCCAGACGTTTTAAATTTTTGCTTGCATTAAGGATATTTGCTGCTGCTGTTCCACTCGTAGTAGCATAAACAAATCTTGAAGTTTGCACATATAAAAGTCATTCCGTAGGTGTTCCCAACTCCACAGAACTTCGTCCGCTGTGTAGAGGTGTTCAGTTTGCCGGCATAATCAGCGTGCGGGCCCCCTTGGATGACGTAACAGCCAGCTTCGAGGGGTAGACTGTCAAGGTTGGGGTTGTTTTCTCTGGAAAAAAAAGATGCTTGTATAGGGACATGATCACTCTTTATAAGTATAATAGAGGGCATTATAGACAGATAGCAGGAGATCTTTTCCCCAAAAAATTGATCAAGCACCAGAGGCCACAGAACTTTAATTTTAAGCAACGTAGATGGTTCTTCATAGCGAGGACACTGAGGTTGGGGAATGCACTGCCGGATTAAGTTGTTATGGCTGATTCTGTTAATGCCTTTAAAAGGGGCTTCTATGATTCTTGGGCAAACATCATATCATAAGCTATTGTGATACTAAATCTACAATTAATATATATTGGTATATAGTTTATGTGGGTGTATGGAGGGATCAGTGTGAGTGTATGTATGGACACTAGGTTTCATCTGGAGGGGATGAAATTGGTGGACTTATATATCTTTTTTCAACCCAACTGAGCTTTGTAACTATGAGTTAGGTCTGTGCTGTAATGAGGTACTTGTTGGATTAATTTGAATTTGGATCTGCTTGCTTCAACAGCTATCTGAATATGGCAGTTATCTGAAGTAGAGGCTTGGCAGAGCATAACCAGAGAAGATACTCAGCACTGGGTGATGTCTATTAATCGCAGACTTCAAGCAGTCATTGCATGCAAGGAATATACAACAAAGTGCTGAACATGACAGCTTTCCCTTAACCTCCAATATGAAATCTGTGATCCAAATATTCTCCAGAACAGTGACTGCAGAGTACCGGAAGGGAGCCAAATGGTCTAAATGGTCCCCACTTTGGGGCAACAGGAACCTCACCCATTTCGGGGCTATACCGAATGTTAGACACATGTTGGACACATGTTAGGAACATGTTAGGGACATGTTGGAGATTTACTTTTACCGTCGAGAGACAGTTTATGCCTCCACCAGCTTTTTCATTATGCCAAGAAAGCAATACTCCTGACGTGGAAAGCCATGAAACCGTCTACTTTGAGGTACTGGATAAAACTAATTGATGACACGCTTCCAAGACAGAAATTGGTCTAGCCCGGGGCTGCCCTGAAAATTCTTATAAAATCTGGTACCGCTGGTTGGATGATGCAGTAACTGGTCCGGTCAACAGATCATAAGAGGCATTCTTGTATTGCCAAAAGTTATACTTTAACTGAGACAGTGAAATGGGAAACCCCATCTTTGTTCTTCTTCTTTTCTCTAGCTTTCTTTCTTCTTCTAACTCTAATCTACAAATAATGGAAAAGTTAATAAAGAAAATCTTTTAAAAAAAACATGACAGCTTTAATATACCTACCATTACACTGTCCCAAACATTATGGTACCCTGAAATGAGTGGGACTATATATATATAAAAAGTGTTGTCGTTTCTACATGGTGAAACTAAAATGTATGCAAATAACTTTAAATGAAAGTCTAGAATGTGCACTTTAACCACATCTTAATTGTTTGATTTAAAATTTTACACTGAGGGGTAAATTAAAGAAAATCTGTCTTTGTCCCAAACATAATGGAGGGCACTGTATAACTGTGATTTACTACTCATGGTAATAACACACTAATATATACTGTATCAAATAAAGACTAGTAAAAATATTTAGACCCAAATCTAGGCACTGCTTGAATTTAGAGCCACCAATAGATTCCTATTGCCTGATACAATCAGGCCCAAAGCCATCCTGGGCACTATTTTCCCTATGTTTTTTCTTAATGTAAATATTAAATTCTCAATATTTATGTATTTGTTTTTGATTTATATCTTTTTTACTATATGATTTACTTTACTTATTTCCATGAAATAAAGCTTGCAGTTTTGTTCTGATGCTAATTCCCTTGTAAATATTTATGACTGTTGCAAATAATCTTTTCACAACATGTTCTTCAGCGACTGGTTTTACGTGTAGAGAAATAAACTGGAAACTGGAAACTAAACACACGGCAGATGAAATAAACATAAAAAGAAAGCTTTACAAATGAAATATTTGCCCAACCCCATGTTTTTAAAGCATATGATGCTAAAAAACAAACTTTATTGCACCCAGGTGTCATTTCACGATGGAACATTGCCTCTGGCTAAATCAGTTGTGTACAAGTCTATATAAAGGCAGATAGAGAAAAACATGGAAAGCTAGAAATTTGTGCTTTTGTTTTCCCGCTTTATGCATATGGAGTGGGTGCACTCCTAAGTTAAGGTGTTTAAGTACAATGGAAGTGCTACTGATTTGGCCAATTAATCAATGCACATTCCCTGGTCCCCTGTCTAAGTAATTCAGTATAAATGCAAGTGCACGTGTTTACAAAAACAGGGGTTTTTAGTTACAAAATTATGATCATAAAGTTGATAAGCCACCGTACCACGTCAAGGTAAACCCCATACAGTGGTCCCTAACTTATTTGCCTCTGGTCATAGTATAAAAGGTCTTGTTGTTTATGATATTCAGAAATCATAGCAAGATACATGAGTGCTCAATTTAAAAATGGTGGTTACAAACTACTAAAGTGCAGAAGAAGCGTTTAAAGGGAAACTATGCTCCTGAACATTGCCTGTATATATTAAAATATATCTTACATTAAACATCTCATTTTCTCATATACAGCATAAATATATGTATGGAAATGATATATGTCTAATATGAGAATGGTCCTTCTGATAAAACACATCTTTGGGGAAATATGGAATTGAATTAGGAGAAAGGGTTTTTAGGAAGTCTGATAGATTTGTTAGGCAAGTTCAAATTGTTTAAAATCTATAGATTTCCAGGGAGTCAGTATCTAAGACCCCCAAAATAATGACTGGTCAGAGCTGTCAGATTCCTTAACTACTTGTCACTGTTAAATTTAATGACAATTAGAGGTAGCAGACCCTGTGGTTGCAGGGGGGGGGCCAGTAGTGTAGGGTGCCCAGTGAAATCCTAATTACGGAGCAATTTCAATACATCCTGGTAGAATAAGTCAACTAAATTGAAATTGCTGTGGGGCTTAAATAACATATATTTACACAACCACTGACAATTACTTAACTTTTGCCATCACCCCCTAGTGAATATGTGACCAGGGCAGGGTATCAGAGGATAGATTTTTGTATAGGGAGTCTAGACAAAAATTGCTTGACAATAGTGATAGGCTCATTTATTCGCCAGGCACGAATTTGCGGTGAATTCCGCAGGCGAATAAATTTGCGAAACCGACAAAAATTCACCGCCGTCCAAAAAAATGGACGCTGCCGTCCGTTTTTTTTATGCCGGCGCATTTTCGCCGTCATCAAAAACGAGACACCGGTGCCGTTTTGCGAAATTTCCGCCTGTTTTTTCGTGGGAATTTTGCGAATTATTTGGCAAATCGATATGCCACAGATTCGCCCATCACTATTGGACAACACACATGTAAAGCAGGAATCAGTCAAAACTGCTTTAGCTCGTGTAAAAGACTTCCATTCATCATAAGGCTTATGTATAAAAATACTTATGAATGGAAGACATTTAAGCTCTTTAGCATGTTCAGTCATGTCAGTTGTTCTTACAGTATTATTGAATGAATTAAATTCATTATTATTCTCTTGTATATGCCTATTGCTGACAGATTCCACAGTGCTTTAAAGAGATTATGGGGCGTGAGTTAAGGTGGGCCGATAAAAACAGCCAGGGGCCCTCCAGCAGGCCCTCCAACAGTCTTCCCCAATCGATATCTGACAGTTTTAAAAAATCACTTTGGACCAAGACCAAACGTGCAATATTTTTTTTTTTTGCAGGTGAAACATAGTTCTGCATATTTTGACAGGGAAAAATGTATAAGGCCTCCCTTTCATCTTCATGCAGGGTAAGACACGTGAACTATAAAATGTGTAGATTGTTCTTAGTTCTTGCGTCCTATAGTTTTTTGTACACAAAGGATCCTTTAATTTTTCAGAAATAAGCTTGTTTCATAATTTTTTTTCAAAAAAAAAAACTTTTTTTACCTTGTACAATTTTCCTTTTTGATTCTAGGTAACTGGAACTTTTTCTCAACCTTTTTTTCTATTCGCATCACATGACCCATGGACTAACACTTTATTGGACATTCACTTCATTGGACTTTAATTGAACATTATATGCATTAACCAACCATTGCACTTCACATCCTTATGCTTGATAAAGGGGCCTTAACCTGAAACGCTGCACTGCTATTCCGCAATAAACGTTCAAGGTGTTCCTTGCTTGCATCAGTTCTGTGTGCCTCTGGATTGTTTGACTTCCAAAATATTCCCATTTTTGGCCAGTGCAGAGAACAGATACAACGTGTCATGAACGCAGGTCTTTGTGTACCAGAATTGAGCGCAAGGACCTGTGTTCCCCCATGAATAAAGCACTGCATGTGTTTAGTAGCACTGTATTCATGAGGAGTGGGTAAGGCAGTCATGTAGACATCCCCCTCCCTCAACTATCTGTCTCCTAACTTTTGCATCATTTATTTTAAATTCAGTAAAAGGTACAAAATTGAATATAAAAAAAAATCTGTTTGCTCTTTTGAGAAATGGATTTCAGTGCAGAATTCTGCTGGAGCAGCACTATTAACTGATTCATTTGGAAAAAAAAAGTTTTTCCCATGACAGTATCCCTTTAAGGTATACAGATCCAAATTATGGAAAGATCTATTATCCGGAAAACCCCAGGTCCCGAGCATTCAGGATAACAGGTCCCAAATGTAAGCATTCTTTATTCTTATGGCATTTGCTCCTTAAACATCAAACATACTGCGAATGTCGACAAATCAGCAGAGCACAATAAAGGGATCAGGGATTGAGCGTGTCATTTACAGGGTATAACTTTTGTGCTTAGGCTCATGTTTTGACAGAAATTAAGATAATGATGTATTCTGTTTTCAGAAGTTGTATTGGGGAATAGTCGTATTGTACGGTCTATTCCCATTTTGAGATTATAAGGCTGTAATCAGTGACTGTACGAAGGAATATATGTCTCTGTAAAAGAATGTGCATTGTACTCATAGGATAGGAAATTATAATTAAGAATGTTTCCCTTTAATTAATATGGTTCTCTGCGGTCAGACCCATGAAAACAAACCATTCGAGCAGAAGGGGAGTCACAGTGGGAGTCTAGTTTCCTGCCTGAGCTTGAGGCAGTTTGAGATGACGTCAATATCCCATCTCAGGAAGGAACGCTGTGTTCTTAAGGGTCCTCCCCACATTCTTCTCATATCTCAACATTGCTCAGCTGAGACTAAACTTCTGCTGTGTATCTAAGGATGATCTAGACGCCAGCACAGCCATTATGCCTCCAAATGAAACAGACATCATTAACTGAGAGACACAGGAAAAATGACAGCACCAGGATGTCCTCTAATTAGCAAAGGCATCGTAAAGCCGCCCGTCAAGGATTTTACTGACAGTTCATAAGAAGCAGGCAAATATTGCAGGCGAAGAAAACGATGTAAAAACATGACATCATGTTAACACTGCTAAAAAAAAAAAATCACATCTAATATGATTTCAGCACTGAGCAAATAATTTGCTCTTAACCCCTAACTTCAATTTAGCTATTGGCAATGTTATTTTTATGGGAAAGTTTGGCGATTAATAATACTGTTCAGCTACACTAAAAAACCCTCCAACACTTGGGGGTTATTGATCAAAGTCCGATTTTATCTCAACATGTTCTGCTGCAAACTCTGATCAAATCCGTTTGGGTTCTTTATGCTTATTTATCATTACAACTTTTCCGAAAAGCTTTTCGGGGAAAAAAATCACGATTTCACGATTTTTTTTGGATTTTTCACCCAAAAACATGCACAAAACCCAGTGCACAACAAAAAACTTCTCCCATTCACTTAAATCGCAACCCCGAGACGCCGGATTTTCTGATTCAGACTTTTCCATCCTCAGACTTTTATAAATCCAGAAAAAATTGTGATTTTTTAAAAGTCTGATTTTATAATAAAAAAAATCAAACATTTTTTATGATTTTTTCATTCTGAGTTTAGTAAATAACCCCCATACTGTACCTATATACTGTATATATATTTGTATGGGAATGCAGAGAAACATTGTCATAAACAGATACCAGAATATTCCATTCCATACTAACCTAAATTAAATTCTATAATATTTTCCATAAAAGTGACAATATATGACTGCTAAATCCAAATAATAAAATAAATAATAGTTCCACTATATGTAAAACAGTACTTATTTAGATTATTATTTTTTTGCAGTCAGCTAGAGGCAAGATTCAGTTTTGGCTGCTTTGCTTCCCATGAATATACAGCATATAACTGATAATATGCAGCAAAACCTTTATCATTCTGCAAAATGTTAGTTAATCTATGAGCACATACAGTTTTCCCTTCTAAATATTAGCAGAAGTCCAGACAGCTGTGATGAGCTATGTAATACAATCCTGGTTTGGTCAGGTCTGTGCCTGCCAAACATACCCAGTTGGACTTGCTCCCCATACTGAAAGCCCAGGGCATTCACACCTTGTCCACCCTTGCATTTATTTTGAAGGAAAAACATTCCTGTAACAGAAGCAAAAACAAAGGATATCTTGTGCTCTCCAGTGTTCTGTGCAGTGAGAGATGGTCTTTGTGATGCACACAAAGCATAATAAGAAGTATTCTGAACAAGGGACACAATGAAGGTTCATTTACAGCTATTGGTAAAACTGGGTAGAATACCTTGTGGCCGCAATGGGGGGCACAGGTGACCCCATAAAACTGAGGGTCACCGTTGATGCAACCCCACACAGGGTGGGATAGGGAGGCCCTGAAAAAAAAATTCTCAGGGAGGCCCAGGGCGTTGATGTTACACCACTGATTACAGCCACCCTGCTGCTACTAACCATAATGCTAACCATAATGAGTATAGAGTAGAGCCAGGGGAGTTGTTGTACAACGACATCTAAATTCTAATCTAATCTAAATCTAAATCCTGCATTTCAGCGTTGACATTTCAACCCTGATTTATGCATTGCAGAATTTTCAATCTGTGGTGAGCAAGGGTTTAAAACATACTAAGGGCCCTTAAACATAGATCGGTTTTACCTGCGCTCCCCTGCATTGAGCTTTCTTCCGTTCAGCCGCAGGGGAGTCAATTATTGTAAAGGGGGCTGTACTGTACGCAGGTGGAGTGCAGGAGTAGACGCAGTCAATTATGCATCCCACCTGCTTTTGCCGCTTACATGCGTCTGTGTGATTACAGCCCCCTTCACAATAATTGAGTGCGTCTATTCCTGCGCTCCCCTGCGACTGAATGGAAGAAAGAGCAACGCAGGGGAGTGCAGGTAAAACAGCCCGTGTCATGTGTAAGGGCCCTTATTCCAGAATCTTTTCTTTTAGATACTGCCCACCAATGAATGGAAAGTACTTGTAGCATCTTGTATTTTCAGTCACTGGTGCCAGTTGTCTGTTGTTTGATTTGCCTGTAAAAGAATATTTGTTTGTGCAAATAAGATATTTCACTTCATACAAAACAGTCACTGTCTCTGACTGGGAGTTATATTACTATTTTGCTTTTAAAGCCCATTGCTCTCCATTTCCGTGCAGTTGTGCCCAGGAAGCATGTGACGGGCTCACACACTAAAATCGACACCAGGGGATGCACTGAGTTGTCCTCAACTGAACGCCAGGAACAGCAGAACAGGCACAGGGCCCTGTGTTTATAATGGCTGATTTGTACAGACATATTATGCCCCCGGGAATTGATTTCAAAGGAACAGCTTGCGGTTTTAATTAGTAAGATGAGCAGTCTGTTAGGAATGTGTGTGCAGACAGAAGCTAAGCTCTTACATAAGAGGAAGCACAGAATGGGGCCTGTGTCCTGCTAATTAACTGGCTCCTCTCTGGGCTGGTATATTAGAATCAGCATAGTTTGCAAATGTTACACTTTTTAAGTTTAAAGCAACTGTCCTGTTATCTTACACTGTTTATTGGTGCTTGTGCAAGCTGTCATTTATAGAAATGAGCTATTAAAAACTAAGGTGTATTGAAGAATGGGGGTGAGTTACCCTTAAGTAACATTTTACTATATTATAGAATTGGCAGTTCTTAGCAACTTTTCAATTGCTTTTCATTTTTATTTTTTTTTCAATTCAATTATTTGCATACTTCCCCAACATTTTGGAAATAAAAAAGAGGGACAAAAAAGTAACATTTTTTGACCATGCCCATTTTTGTGGCCACACTAATTACCATGGTCATGTTACAAAATTTGTCAGGCTATGAAAGTTTCAACATATTTTTGTGTTTTTTTTCCGTTATTACAGTTTTGCTAATGAAGGTGAATTGCCTTTAAGCTGTCAGTCTAACTTCTATTACTTCTGTTATCTTATATTGTTACAATTACTTATTTGCTTATCTCGAAATTCTTACAAAAGTATCTTATATGCAGCTGTGGCTGTTCTGGGCTTTCTGCCAAAAGCCAATTAAATTAGAAACTTTGTTTCTTTTTCTGGCAGTTCAGTGCAGAGAAAAACGAGACTTTCCAAGTACAAATGAGGGACTTTGAGCTGTCAAAAGCGGGACTGTCCCTCTAAAAACAGGACAGTTGGGAGGTATGTATTTGCCTTCTTTTTAAATCTTCCCTGCTTTCAAATGCTTTCAAAAAAAAAAAAATAGTGCTCTGTGACGCTAAAATGTAATTCGATTCTGAATTATATACAGGCCGATCCTATCCATATTCCAGTCTCTCTTTGAAACCGCTGCCTGGTTGAAAAGGAGGGTAAATCAGATAGCAGCTGAAATTGCAAAATGAAGAACTGCTGAACAAAAAGCTAAATAGTGCAAAAATCATAAATAATAAGAAATAATGACCAATTGCAAATTGTCCCTCTCTTTATCATAGAGGTGATCAGCCTCTTTAAAGGGCCACGCACACATTTCCCTGCAGAATTGTGTATAGTACAATGTTATACTGTTGGAGATTTATGGTATCTGCCTGTAAAGTCTATGACTAAACCTAGGGAGTTAACTTTTCTATGGCAAATGCCATTTTTGTCCAGGTTCGGCTGGTCACACCCCAGTGGAATAATACCACACCCCTGTTCTCAATATATAATTATAAATAATAATGATTGTTCTTGTAATGGGACTGAAAAACTAAGAAGACCTGTGGGAAATAAATAAGAAGCTTGTGGCCAGACAACCACATAAGCAATGACAGTTTAGGTGCAGCTATCACTGTAGGCTAACTCAGTAACACCTCCTTCATAAAAGTTTATGGGAAAAACTAAAATAATAAATTAATATATAATGTTAATCTCTCTATATTTACATTACAATATGCACTATTTCCTTTAATATAAAGCAGAGGAAAAAAAGGAAGACATGAGCCTTTAGCTTCAGGTGATACAAATAGAGAGAGCATTGTGGATCAGCATCAGCTTTATGATACATCTATGATACATAAAAAATGTGTTATTTGCATTTATTACTGTACAATATTCAAGATATATTGTTCTTAGTGTATGCCAATTCTTATTTAAACCAATTATTTATCAATTCTAAATCTGTTTTTACAAGCAGGAATGAGCCTTTGGCATTGCTGCTTTGTAGCTATAGGGTCCTCAGTTAGATTTCAACCTGGAATGGTTTTCCTCTGGGCACTCTGCTTTCCCTTTACTTAATGTGTAAGTGAAGAACTTAGATTGTAAGCTCCATTTAAGGTGCCCATACACTGAGAGACATTTCACCTGCTCTGGGCAATTGTAGTTCTACTTACTTGTTCCACTAGAGTGCCAGATATTATGATGTTCTCTACTATCGTCATATATGTTCTCAGTTTTACAGGAACTTGGAACTGAAGGAGACTTTGATATATACAGTAGCTCTGGCTACGACATACACAGTTACAGCTATTGCTAGACAATGCATATTGTATGGACAGAAGGCTGAATGGGAATTCCTCACTGCTAACCCTCTCTGCTCATAGACTTACAAATGATTACCAATCAATTTTCCCTAGAATTTTAACTGAAAGATTTTAAGAAATTCATAATATATTGTTGTGATGCCCTCAGAGGGTTTTTTAGTTTTTTTGTGTTTTTTCCTTTGGCAAGGTAGCATGTAGTGATGGGCGAATCTGATCTGTTTCGCTACACCAAAAATTTGCCAAATGGTGAAAATTCACCAAAATGCATTGAAGTCTATAGGCAACATTTTTTTGGACCCATTAGACTCTGTGGTCGGCATTTTAAGATTAAGATTCAGTTTGCCAAAATTTCGGTTACTGGGTTTTACATTAAGGGTGGTGGCAGACGGGCAGATTAGTTGCCCAGCAACAAATCTTCTCTACTGCAGGTGACTAATCTCCCCGAAATGCCTTCCCGCCAGCAAGAATATGAATCGCCGGCGGGACGGCATACGAATCGCTTCGGATCTCCGAAAGTCGCCCGAAGTTTCCTTGTGAGGAAAAATGTCAAAATTAAATGGGTAAGTATACCACTTACTCAACACGAATTGAATGGATAGGACTTGTGCTGAACATACTTATTGTTTCAATTATGAAAAACCTTTGGTTTTTGTTATTACTTGAACATAGGAAAATAAAGCTATTCCATGTTTGGTCCTTGCAAGGTAAATAATTAGATTACCAGTGCACAGGTAATCCACCCGCATAACAGACTCCTGCTAACAAAACAGTCACAAAGAGTGAAGTAATGGGTTTGTATACGGGTACCTTGATAGGAGCAAACATTTCTTATTTGCCCTGTTTAGTTGAAGAAAATTACAAAAACCATAGATTTTTTGCGATTAAAAGAAAACACAAACCCTATTCATTAAACTCATGTTGAACAAGGGGATAAACTATCACTTTAAGTATTTTTTTTCTCTTTTATTCAAGGGTAGCTTCAGAGCTCCTTTTATTTCATTAGTACTAGCAGTATTAGCTAACACACAAACACACTGGTTACTTTGCAATATTTGTTTCGTGATATGACACTAACGAAATATACTTTTGTAATAGTCCTTGTGTAATATACCAAATGCAAGAGAGGGTTGTGATTGATAGATACACATATGGCCATAGGGAGATATTTAAATGTTGTCAAGGGAGTTATATCAATGTTGCAATCCTGGTTAGAAATGTACAGAGTTCAAAGGCTAGCTTCATTCCTAATGTTCTAGGGACAACACTGAGAAAGCAGAGCCATGGTACATACTGTACATTACTTGTTGCTGTTAGTGCAAAAGACAAGTTGCCACTAATATTTAAGGCACAGACGTATGTGCAATAGATCTTGCAATATTCAAATAACAACTTGTTCCAATTACTTTCCATTTTCTATGTGTGACCGTTTTTACACTATTGAAGTGTAAAGTGTTATTTTTCACCTTCTAAAGCAGTTCCGGGGGGGGGGGGTCGCCGACCCTGTGAACTGTTCTAAATGGATACATTTAGTTGATACATTTCTTATCTTTGTCCCTGCTGAGCAGAATCTCTGGGTTTCATTACAGGCAACTGTGAATTGATACAATAGTTGCTAATACTCCATTAAATCAATGTTGCAAATTTGTAACAGTTCAGAGTCTGCACCTGAATTACTGAGCTGCCAGACTCAAACACCAGAGACATGAACATTCAACTTTAAACTTAGATTTTGGAAAAACAGTAAAAAATAAATAATAGAAAACCAGCCCAAACCCCTCTAAAATCATGAAGGCAAAAAAATATTCCAGTTTTAAAAGGGATATCTGCCATTGACTTTAACATGACTTCAACAGATTTTAGCTGGAATATTTTCAGATTTGGATTTTTAGCAGCTTTGAAGTATAATAAATATGAAAAAACACAAGTTTTTTTTCTCTAACAATTTGATTTAACCTCTTAAAAACTCAACCAGAAAAATAAGTCCCCTAGAGTTTGGCACCAAAAATATTAATGGACTTCAAGAATTAAAACATGAGTTGAACTATTAATTTGAGAAATTTAAGTCCTGGACCAGGCCACAGATGAGGGTGGCATCATGATGCTGTTGTGCATTCTGCATTGGAGGAGTACAGATATTGCATTCAATCAAAGGCTGCTTTCATTATTCTACCTGTAGTAGACTGCTCAAAGCTATTTGCTAACCTGTTAGTAATAAATGAGCATACTGACATAAAAGATGAGCCAACTTGTGTGAAAAGCTAACTGGCTAAAAATGAGTGACAGGTAGTGATGGGCAAATAAATTCACCTGGCACAAATTTGCGGCGAATCTGCGATTTTCACCACCGGCAAATAAATTCGCAAATCTACCACAAAAATTTGCCTGCGAAATTTTGCCGACGTCAACAAAATCACTAGTGGCAGTTGCAGTTCTCCCCCAGAGGTCTCCCCCAGAGGTCCCCAACACAATAGGTTGTGAGATCTACTTGGTCTCAATGTCTTTAGGGCTTGTTACGATTTCTACATCACTAGGCACAAGCACTGAATGCAGGTTTATGCCCAATAAACTGAAATTCACAATATGCTCATTCTTAATTACATAGTTACTTGTGCTCATCTATTCAAAAGCAGTCTGCCAATTTGCTGGTTCCTCCTGCAGAATGTAAGGTCCTGTATGTCTCACCTGAATGCTGTCCCTACCTTAGAAGCTGTGCCCATTTGATCTCATTTCACTTACCTGCACAAATCTTTGCTCCTAAAACATGTTGGACAAAGTTTTCACAATTTATAAACAATTAATGATGACATTTTTTAAGTAAATTAACCTTTACGTTTATGTTTAAATTGATGGGGGACGTAGGGTTGATTTAAAATCAGTGCCCATAGCATCCAACCAGATCTTTACTTTCATTTTCTAACTGGTAGAAGACTGATCAAAAGTAACTGCACTTGCAACTTGTAACCTATGTTGGTAAAGCAGTGTTTTCATGGTCTGGCTAGCTATGGACAGAGGTTCCAAGTTACAGAATTCAAGAATTAAAACATGAGTTGAGCTACTTGATCCTTTCTCTGAGAGATGTATCTCTGGAACATCCGTAAAGCCAAATAATGCTGTACCAGGTAACAGATGAGGATGGCACGATGATGCTGTTGTGCACAATAAACTAAAGTTAAATATCAGCGCAACATCTTATTGTTTAGTTCCCTCATATATAAATCAGTTTAATATAATGATAATTAGCTCATCTTTCAGGAGCAGTGATCTCTTCATTAACCATATATATACTGTAAGTGATTCCCTGTAACCAGCCATCTCACTGCACTCCAAGCTGTGCTTCATTGTACAGCTGTTTGCTTGTTTCTATGTACAGATAGAATGCATGCAGCCGAAGCAGGAACATTGGGCAAAATTAGTCATCGTGGTGTCATGGTAACACCAATAACAGTCAAGTAACCGCAGATAAACACAGTGCTAACGAGACGGCTTACAGATAAACATCTGCAAAGGTCGAGAACAAGGACTCCAGACACTGTCATAGCACAGGATAAAGCACCCGAGCTGAGAAAAGGCCAACATGTCACATGCAGGATGGGCACCAGGAATGTGCTGTACACTGAAGTGACAGATAATTCTGAAACATATCATGCACCTTCCCTCTCCAGCAGTGCTGCTTAAATGGTGCATCTTGTGCATTTTCCACAAGAAGTCAAGAAAGGGACAAAGGAAGAATGTATATTTCTTTTTGAAATGCATGCCTATACAGGTGTGAGATATATAGAAACACATTATCCAGAAAGCTCTGAAACATGGGTACACCATTTTCTAAGGAGTTTTGGTTTCCTTTCTCTCTATAATAATAAAACAATATCTTATATCTGAAGGTAAAGGAGCTTTCTCAGCTAACTGAGCTAAGAATCCATGTTAGTCAAAAAATAATCTTAAAGGAGAACTAATCCCCCCCTTAAGAAAAAGTCCCTATCCCCTTCCCTCCATTTGCCCACCTTCCTCTCCACATAGATAATAACTTGAAAAAAAATGTCCCTGTATGTAATGCAGATATATCCATGTATGAAGCTCATGGACTCCATCTTCTGTATCTTTGGATGTCTCTTGTAAGGGACCAGAGACACTGAGCTTTTTTGCACATGTGCAGTTGGGGTCAGTCTGGTATTTTTACCCATTGTGCATGCAACAGAAAGCTCTGTAAGAAGAGCACCTGAAGATTCCAAAGATACTGAAGATGGCACCCATGATCTCTTCTACGCTACTCTGTGTGTGGGACACTTTTTTCAAGTAATGGACCATACAGGGAGGAATCAGGGAGGGGGGGGGCATGTAGTGAAGGAGATGAGGACTTTCTCTTAAGGGAGGGGTTTAGTTCTCCTTTAATACTTTTTTCATGTTTAAATGTTTTGTTACACCTTTAAGGAGCGTTGACCCAAAGCACCCAAAGTGCACCCAGACCACGAAGAGTGAGCGGTGAGTGACCTGCTTTACATGCTGCTTTGAGGGAAAAAAGCTTTGTGCGAGATGTTCAGAGGATGGCCACCCGAACCTGAATGAAGGCTCAATTGAAGTATATTTGTTTTACTTAGATTGGAAAGTCACTAAGACTATTCACTTAAATGAATATTAATTATAGAAAAGCTTTTGTTTTTCTCACTATTGAGCGTCCACATCTAATTAATAGGGTACTAAAGCACCTAACCAGAAGACACAAGGTCCCAAACAACACTTTGTATTCTGCAGCCCTGTAAATAGAAATGTCTTTACCCTCAATGGCCAACAGGGAGTGTCTAATAGACAGCTTTGTGGTACATTAGACCTCACCCTTTGAAATTATAAATTACGTGACACCCATTGCAACATGGCAGGGAGAGAACAGATTGCCACATTATAACACACAAACACTTTAACTTCTGTGCATATATCAAGATTGCAGTCATAAAATATGTCACACTCAGCATTCTGCAAGAAAAAATTGCCTAATGCTGACTGAAATTCATAGTTTCAAAAGCAGATCTTGCCTTTTCCCCATTGTTTCAGCAGCAAAATGCTCTGGGGGTTCTCAGAAGCTTATCAGTGTTCACCCATTATAGCAGCTATTCAACATAGAAGCAATTAACCATTAACCCTGCTATAGACTGAAACATTTCATTGAATAGGTGGGGCATGGTGGTTAGATGGAAGAAAGACAAATTATGAGGGGAGACTGTCAAGGTTGGGGTTGTTTTCTATGGAAAAAAGGCGCTTGCAAGGGGACATGATTACACTTTACAAGTACATTAGAGGACATTAGAGGACATTATAGACAAATAGCAGGGGATCACCGTACCAGAGGCCACCCCTTTAGACTAGAAGAAAAGAACTTTCATTTGAAGCAACGTAGGGGGTTCTTCACAGTCAGGACAGTGAGGTTGTGGAATGCACTGCCGGGTGATGTTGTGATGGCTGATTCAGTTAATGCCTTTAAGAGTGGCTTGGATGATTTCTTGGACAGACATAATATACAAGGCTATTGTGATACTAAACTATATAGTTAGTATAGATCTCCCAACGATATGCCCACATTGAAGTGGGCGATATTGGGCTGATCCGATCGTGGGCCCTAGGGTCCAATAATCATATCGGAATGGATCTGATATGGGTGGTCGAATTGTGGGATCATATAGACGCACAGATGCCACCGTGATCCGACGGGATTTTTTTAACCTGCCCTATCGAGATCTGGCCAACTTTCGGCCGGATATCGATCAGGGAACCCCGTCGGATGGCCCCACAAATGGGCCAATAAACTGTATGTTGGTGTCAGTGTGTGTGTGTGTGTGTATGGATGCTGGGTTTCATTTGGAGGGGTTGAATTTGATGGACTTTGGTCTTTTCAACCCAATTTAACTATGTAACTATGTAAACTTGGACTCATGCTCCACTTCTAGTTACCTACCAAGCACTTAGTAGAATTTACTGATCAGCTCATTGAAAGCAATCTGATTACTATGGGTTAACAGACCAGAGGCTCAATTTGTGCCTATTACCATTGTTTTTCTACCCCCAGACATCAAAGAGTTTAGGTAATATGGAATTCAAGGGAGGAGCCAAAGTTGGGAGGAAAAGCATTCCTGGGCTTTTTACATTTATTTTTTTAATCCATTAATGTTACACCTGCATACTTCTAGGTCTGCTGTGGAATTTATAAACATGCCTTAGTATCCCATTGCTGTGTAGGGTGGCGTGTGCTGTACCTTGCAACACGTGTATTACATCTCATTCGAACCACATCTAGTAACCCATAGCAACCACCAGAGATCAATTACTGGTTACCAACCTGAAAACAGATATCTGATTGGCTGCTATTGGTTACTAAACCTGGTGTAAACCTGACTATATGACTTTAGTTATATTTCCCAAGAAAGTCATATCCACTGTATCTTGGATTTGAGGTCAAGGGTTATTTAATGGAGATGATCTGATGGGATGAAAAGAGGGAAAATTAGGAATGCATTGAACCAACTGTTTTGGGATTTGGGATCCAGAACCCTAATTTGCGTAGGAAAACTAGAGTAAGGAAGGGCTGAAAAGAACAATGTACAGAAAAAAAATCACAATGTCCTTGTAAGTGTGACGCAAAAGTCTCATGATTATATACTGCTCTGTGTAGGGTCAGAGCGCACCGCATAAGAGAGTATGGAATCAAGGCAGATGCATTATGACAATGTTTTTACTGCTGGTATGCATACTGCTGAAATAATACACCTGTATATGTACCTTGTACAATAGAACACTATCCTGATGAGCTTACAACTAAGCCTAATGCAAGTTCAATGTAGATGTTACTATGATAAATATCTATGACTGTATACGGGGCAAAGAACTACATACAGTAAGTGGGACGTCCCCATTTTATACAATGCAGCCCTTTCTGCAATATGAATGGAAATTAATACATCTATAACACAATTGCTTGTTTTATTGATCTGTTTTTATCAGCTTCTTGGGAAGTTACTGAAAGAATTGTATATTTTGATTTGAAGTGTCCTTGGCCGCATCTCATATTTCAGGCCCCAAAACATTTGAGCTGCTCTGTGAGCCATTCAGTGGGATCAGGTTCTGATAACTCAATGATTTTACTTATATTAAGGGGCAGACTTATCAAGGGTTGAATAGTAAATTTCGAATTTGAATTTGTCGAGTGTCAAAATTCACACAATCAAATGTAATCCAAACTAGAATGTGAGATTTATCACATATTGACCATGGAAACAGTCCTAATTGGAACATTCGCCACCTAAAACCTGCCGAGTTCATGTACAAGTCAATGGCAGAGGTCCGTTGAGCCATTTGGAGATGCTAATAGCCTTCCTGACATTCAAGTTTTTTTTTTCAGGAGAAAAATTTGATTCGTACAAATCGAATATGATTCGAATTTTCCAGGTCGGAACCATTCGATTGAATATTGGACATTCACATTTTTTTTCTTAAATAACCTCCCAGTCGAATTGTGAGTGATCAAAAAAAATTCACATGAATTCGAAATTCGACCTTTGATAAATGGGCCTCCCCTTGTATTAATCATAATTACCTCCATAGTATTTCTAACCAAATATGTCTTATGGTGCCATCCAGGCTTCATTTGGACACTTGTTTTTACAGAATATTCCAGTGGTTTTCAGTGAAAAATATTCAGCCGCTATGTAATTGTACAAGGAAACGTTAGTTCTGGGGAAATTAATAACTGGACTTGCTGAGTTAAACATGCTGCAGGTACAGATAAATTGCTGTTTGTGACTGTTATTAAAGATTATTTATGTTGTATCCTGTTTAGATTATGAGATTTAAACAAGGAAGAAGGAAGAGGTGTAGCAACAGAAAGAGTAAACACAGATTGCTGTGAGGCCAATGGTTAGTGGTCTCTATTAAGACTTGATGAATGTACAGTGGTGATGGGCGAATAAATTTGCCAGGCGCGAATTCGCAGCGAATCTCAGCGTTTCACAACCGACGAATAAATTCGCAAAACTGCTGCGAAAATTCGCCGGCTTTACCGGAAAAGTCACTCGCATCAAAACCGTCATATGTCAACATTATTCAGACGTTCATTAACTTTAACGCCTGCGTCAAAATTGATGCGGGCGTCAAAATGCATTTCACACATTTTTTGCTGTTCTGAATTTTTGGGCGAAGCAAAATGGGACAAATTCTCCCATCACTAATGTACAGTTTCAATACAGGCAAAAGTAAAAGATCATAGTGGGTGCATCAATGAAAACGCCAAGTGAATGCGCCATTTGTGCCATTTTTTTAACTCCGCACACCTAGGGGCACATTTACCTAGGGTCGAATATCGAGGGTTAATTAACCCTCGATATTCGACTGCCGAATTGAAATCCTTCGAATATCGAAGTCAAAGGATTTAGCGCAATTCGTTCGATCGAAGGAATAATCGTACTATCGAACGATTAGATCCTATGAATCAAGGATTTTAATCCATCGATCGAACGAAATTCCTTCGATCAAAAAAACCTTGTAAAGCCTATGGGGACCTTCCCCATAGGCTAACATTGACTTCGGTAGCTTTTAGGTGGTGAACCAGGGGGTCGAAGTTTTTTCTTAAAGAGACAGTACTTCGGCTATCGAATGGTCGAATAGTCAAACGATTTTTAATTTGAATCGTTCGATTCGAAGTCGTAGTCGGAGTCGAAGGTCGAAGTAGCCCATTCGATGGTCGAAGTAGCCAAAAAAAACATTCGAAATTCAAAGTTTTTTTCCTCTATTCCTTCACTCGAGCTTAGTAAATGGGCCCCCTAAAGTGCACCATTCCAACACAAAAAATGTGCTGCATTTAAAAATTAGCCCCTATGATTCCTTAGGTTTGGGGTCAGAGGAAGGCCCAACAGGTCTTGCACTTATTGTATATATAGAATGTTTATAGGCCAAATGATCTGCACAGTGTTGCAAGTGTTTAAGTCAGGAACAGAACTTTTATTTCTCTGTAAAAATCCAGCTGTTCCCGGGACTTAAAATGCCAGCTGGTCTTTTTTTTTTTTTTGAATTCCAAACATATTGGTTAATTGTATGTTATTGGGGAGAAAATGATCCAATTCATTCATTTTAGGGTTCATATTCTACTTTACACCAAATGGTTACATGGATTAGGGGCTATATAATGGCAGAACTGAATCATTGTTTCTCTGACAACATGGCATTAGTCGATGGCATCTGAACATTCACAGATGACACAAGTAAATAATTCCAAATATTAATGGCTAACCACAGTTATGTAGATCTCAGACGTTAGTTTGTAAATAAATAATAGCGTCTGCTACGGAGATACAGTATGTTAACTCTTATTTTATGAGTTTTACAGTTCTGCTGAGCAAGAAAAAATTTATTTTGAAACAAATACAAATGCCTATGGGGCACATTTACTTAGTTCGAGTGAAGGAATAGAATAAAAAAAACTTGGAATGATTTTTTTGGGTACTTCGACCATCGAATTGTCTACTTCGACTTTCAACTACGACTTCGAATCGAACGATTCAAACTAAAAATCGTTTGACTATTCGACCATTTGATAGTCGAAGTACTGTCTCTTTAAAAAAAACTTCGACCCCCTACTTCGGCAAGTAAAACCTACCAAGGTGCAATGTTAGCCTACGGGGAAGGTCCACATAGGCTTTCTAAGCTTTTTTTGGTCATAGAAAAATCGTTCATTCGATGGATTAAAATCCTTCGAATCGTTCGTTTAGAAGGATTTAATCGTTCGATCGAGTGATTTTTCATTCGTTCGATCAAACTAATTGCGGTAAATCTTTTACCTTCGGCAGTCGAATATCGAGGGGTTAATTAACCCTTGATATTCGACCCTATGTAAATCTGCCCCTAAATGTTGTTGTTTACCATTGTATACAGTGATAGTGAGTTGTAAAGGAAGGGGTTAGGGGTTCTTACTCTTCTGTACACTACTATTTTTCTGTTTGTAGGTGGAACTTACTTCCTGTTATTTGTAGCCCGACCCAGAAGTAAAAATAACATTGTACCATCATTTCCATTTGGCCTTCCATGTAGTTTTTACTTTGTTGTCACAATTTAACAGTTCGTAGGATTCAAGAAATACATTTTGGGCATTAGATATATAATTTAACATGTGTGCTAAAAGCAAAGGAAAAAAAAGAATAGTTTGTAGAGTTTAAGCCATAAAAAATTTTGTATTTACATGTCTTTCTTATGTCTGTTTTATTCCCAATGGTGATTTTAGAATTAAAAAAAGAGTATGAAGCAGAGGAAAAGCACACAATTCCTTCTTGTGGCTACAAACAAAGTAGTGAGGGTTCTATATCTATTACTGTGGGCCACCCATTGATAGCATTTCAAACCCCCTATGGTATATAATCGTATATATGATAAATGTGCTGTATGTGTACTACACAAGCCACAATGAATAACAACCTAAATTATACTCACAAATATTCAGTTACAAAATCGCTGTGAATTCTCCCTCTATAATGAAAAGCAAATTTAGTGGCAAAACCCACTCAGCTAAAACCTCAAGTACCACCGCAATAAATCAATGGGCATATGAAGATTCAACTATTACAAATGGGATCCTGGGGAATGAACACAAAGTCTAGGCAATTTAGAAAAAATATTAATGTGAAACCCTGTACCAGTAGACCATCAACAAATGATGTTTAAATGTATATATATATATATATATATATATATATATATATATATATATATATATATATATATATATATATATATATATATTGCACAGAACATTGTATTTCGGGAGATAAGATTAGAACTGAAAGTAAAACAAACTCATTTGTTGCAAGAGATACTTAGCTGCCCAAAACTGAGTAAATGATCTACCATGAATACAATAGCACTAATGTGCACTTCCTGCAAAGTAAATGGTTTGTCCTCATTTGGTCTGTCTGGACTTTACAAACAATTAGTCATTCGTAGGGAAAGCTTAAAACTTTCAGTCCTCTTCCTACGCTGACCTCTATACAGTCTCTGTTGTATCAAAAGCAATTTATCCAATAATGATCCGGCCCTAAGGCAAGGCAAGG
This sequence comes from Xenopus laevis, assembly GCF_017654675.1. Classification (NCBI taxonomy): domain Eukaryota; kingdom Metazoa; phylum Chordata; class Amphibia; order Anura; family Pipidae; genus Xenopus; species Xenopus laevis. The sequence continues at coordinate 105,127,062 of NC_054376.1, forward strand.
AGTACAACAAAAAAAGTTAAATAATGGAAAATAATACATAGTGTAATATTTATATTTAAACGTAACCACCACTTGCGCTACTTAAATAGAAGTGTGTCACCAGACTTTTTGGTTTAGTTGCCCTTTAAACAAACAGGCCATGAACATTGGTATATAAAGATTAATTAAAGTTTTGTCTAGCTTTTTCACCAATTCATCCAGCAGGAGTGCCTACTCACAGACTAGTACTTTCTTCCAGTGCCTTTCAAAGATAAAAGATAATCAAAAAATAGATAGCACACCCAATTAACGAAAAAATTAATTTATCACAAAGAAAAGAATATAATAAAAAAATCACAAAATAATACAAAATCTTAATTCATTTTACACAATGATTGCTTGCCTTGGTATTCAGTTATGTTAGGGCTATACTTTGAATGCCCAATTGCAAGTAATCTGTTTATACATTAAGCCAGGGGCACATTTCTTAATGGTCGAATATCAAGGGTTAATTAACCCTCGATATTCGACCGTCAAAGTAAAATCCTTCGACTTTGAATATCGAAGTCGACTGATTTACCACTATTTGTTCGTATGATTCGAACGATTCAAAGGATTTTAATCCATCGATCGAACGATTTTCCTTCGATCAGAAATGTGTTAGAATCCCCATAGGCTAACATTGATGCTTGGTAGGTTTTAGGTGGCGAAATAGGTGGTCAAAGTTTTTTTTTAAAAGACAGTACTTCGACTATCGAATGGTCGAATAGTCGAACGATTTTTAGTTTAAATCGTTCGATTCGAAGACGAAGTCGTAGGTTGAAGTAGCCAATTCGATGGTCGAAGTAGCCAAAAAATAACTTTGAAATTCAAAGTTTTTTTTATTCTAATCCTTCACTCGAACTTAGTAAATGTGCCCCATATTGTCAATTTATAATAAAAAATATTTTGGACATTTTAGTACAAGGATCTACAGGCTCTACAGTCAATGTTAGTGTATGTCAATGCACACAGCTGTGGTATATGCCTGGTATAAAATACAGAGCCTGCTATATCCTCTTCCATTTATCTCTTCCACTTATAACATATCTCTGACCAGTGCAATGCTATGAATTCTCCTAACTTGCTGTTTAGGTGAGTGCAGGATGGAAAGGTTTAATAAAACTATGTAAATATTATGATGTGCTCTTTTGAATGAGTAACCTGTATTTTAGATCAACCCTACCTTTATTTGAGTTCATAATGAAGGATTGTTCTTGTTATCATCTGTTAGCTAATGTTTTCTATTGTTTTGGCTTGTAGCATTGTAAAATAGAGAAAGCCCTTGGCGTGCCTGTCTGCCTATCTTGTTCTTCCAGCTTGCCATGCAGCACACAGTTGTAGAGCTGGCGTCAGAGTTAAGGGGCATCTCTTCAAGCCAGCGAATCTCTGCATAGCAACAGAAAACAACTGCAAACAATCCACCCACGCTCTCAGCTGTCAGCGCTTTCCCAATGTATGTGGCTTTGGCTTCAATCATTACAGCTTGTCTACGTATAAAAGAGAGAATATAGCTGACTGGACACCAGATTCGAATAATAGGGTATATACTTTGAAGAGGATGTCAGTAAATAAACTTGTTTCTAAGCCATGTAACACCCCTATTGGTATATTGCAATGAGATATGATTATTCTTTATAGGTACATTAGAATATAGAGGGCATTATAGACAGATAGCATGAAAGCAGATCTTTTTTCCCGTTAAGAGTATCACCCCTTTAGACTCGAGAAAAAGAACTTTCATTTGAAGCAACGTAGGGGGTTCTTCACAGTCAGGACAGTGAGGTTGCGGAATGCACTGCCGGGTGATGTTGTGATGCTGATTCAGTTAATGCCTTTAAAGGGGAAGGAAACCTCGTCGGCGCTAACCCCCCTCCCCCTCCCGTGTATTGCCCCCCCTCCCTCCTCCCCCCTGGCCTACCCCTCCCGCTGGGCAAATGCCCCTAACTTGTTACTTACCCTTCTGCGCAGGTCCAGTCCAGGGAGTTCACAGGCGACATCTTCTTCCACGCGATCTTCTTCCTCCTTTGACCGGCGTTTTGGCGCATGCGCAGTAGGAGCATTTCGCCGGTACGGATCTACTGCGCATGCGCCAAAAGTCACGCGCATGCGCAGTAGATCGTACCGGCGAAATGATCCTACTGCGCATGCGCCGGTCAAAGGAGGAAGAAGATCGCGTGGAAGAAGATGTCGCCTGTGAACTCCCTGGACTGGACCTGCGCAGAAGGGTAAGTAACAAGTTAGAGGCATTTGCCCAGCGGGAGGGGTAGGCCAGGGGGGAGGAGGGAGGGGGGGCAATACACGGGAGGGGGGTGGGGGGTTAGCGCCGACGAGGAGGTTTCCTTCCCCTTTAAGAATGGCTTGGATGATTTTTTGGACAGACATAATATCAAAGGCTATTGTGATACTAAGCTCTATAGTTATTATAGATATGAGTATATAGAATTTATGTGAAAGTAGGGAGGGGGTGTGTGTATGGATGCTGGGTTTTCATTTGTTGGGGTTGAACTGGATGGACTTTGTCTTTTTTCAACCCAATTTAACTATGTAACTATGTAACTTTAGTCTGCAAAAAGCTGTCCCCAAGAGAATAAGTCTGAGGCCTAGTAACTATTTTAAACACTGACATATCATGTTAACACCAGCAGGATGTAGAGAGCACCATGCAGACTCCTGTACATTAAAATGAGCAGAGTCTTTTTTTACCTCCGGTAGTTGTCACGTGGTTTAAATCGATGTACACATCCTTGTATTGTACAGTGCTGCCTCTTTATAAATGCTTGCTAATAATATAGTTGATCTTTCTTTTCTGGATTGTGCTTCCACTTTATCTGCCCATGGAACACCACCAACCACTGTGTGCCTAATTGCATAGTTAAAGGAACAGTAACATTAAAACATTTCATTTAAAAAATCAGTTCTATAACCTACAAATAATGGTAATGCCCTAATACATTTATATTAAATTTTATAACACATACCTTGTGTTTTTTTTAAAAAAAAATTGGCAAAAAACCTTCTATCAATTCACTTTGGAAAAAGAAGATAGGGCGACCAGCTCCTGATGCTTTTCCGCCACACAGCACTTGGAAGTTAGAACAAATTCAGAGCAGCCAGGAGTAGGCTTGGGCGAATTTGACCGGTTTCAGTTCGCCAAAAATTCGCTGCTGGCGAAATGTCGCAGACACCCATTAAAGTCTATGGGTGTTCAAAATTTGTTGATGCACGAGGAAATTTTTGTTGACGCGAGTCGTTTTTTTTTGTTGCACAACGCCATACAAGTCTTTGGGCGTCATTTCCGCGGTGAAACAAGGCAAAAAATTCACCCATCCCTATCCAGGAGGTTAGTAAGATCATGCTGGCTGAGGAGAGGCAGAGTGATTGAACAGGCTGCACAAGTGAGGGAACTGCAGGGCAAGGGAGGCAAGTGGTACCAAAATAACAGACCTCATATCAGCGGTGACCCGAAAGTGAAGCAGAGTGGCTGTCAGTGAGCAGATTCTGTCAGTGAAGACCATCCAGATGAGCATCCATTCCCTTCGAGTTCAACTTAGAAATTGAAGCCACAATAAAGCTTGCCGGTGTCTATTGATTGCTATGTGACGTCACTTCCAGAAGTAACACAAAACCGGAAGTCGGGACACAAAGACCCAAAAAAGGTTCACAGCTGTGCGCACGAGGGGAAAAGAAGGAAGAAGATGCATGAAGATGGCAAGGACCCCTTGTACACCATGGGACAGAGCCAGTTTGATTTTGTTCGGATTTCTTAAACAAACAGCAGGAAAGAACAGCATATTTGAAGTAAGTAATGTAAATTCATTCTTTATTATTGTGATTTAAAAATTGTGTTACCGGTCCTTTAAGTTAAGTTTAACCCCTCCATACAGACATACACACTGACCCCTCCTTACACTCACATAAACTATGTATACCAATATGTAAACTAAATATATATTTTAAATCACAATATCCTTGGATATTATGCTTGTCCAGGAAATCATCCAAACCCCTCTTAAAGACAGAATCAGCCGTCACAACATAATTCAGCAGGGCATACAATGCTTCAAATGGAAGTTCAGTTCCTCTAGTCTAAAGGGGTGTCCTCTGGTGCTATGATCCTTTTTATGGGGAAAAAAATCCTTCAATATCTATATATAATGCCCTCTAATGTACCCCTAACTCCATGGCTGGGGGTCAGCGCCAGAAATAGGAGTAGGCAGAAGAGGCACATGTACATAGACACATATCTCAGCTACCTGCCCAATCCAGTGTTGATGTGATGCACTCCCTGCCTGTCACAGTCACGTATTGTATTGCTGCTCCCACTAGGCAAAACCCATCTTCACTCCAAATCACACACCGCAGCCTCACTGTGGTGAACATATACCGCACAAGGGGCCATACATGTATAATACCGCACAAGGGGCTATACACATGTATGCCTACTTTTAAATTACATGTCAGGTCAACTGCCCAAACAATAAAAAAAAAGCAGGAGGCGAAGGGGATCTGTGGCTCCTCTTCACATACTTTCAACCATAAATTCTCTATCAGAACAGATAATCCTTCATCCACTAGGATCAAAGCATTACTGGGGGAATGTAATAAAAGTCGGTAATGGAAAAAAAATATTTGCAATGTAAAAGTTATGCCTTTGCGCGAACAAATTTTGCTTTGTGCGAATTTAATACAGCTTTGAGAACCCGCAAACTGCTTAGAGACCTCTCCGACAGTAGAAGAAAGCTTGCGAGTTTTATAGTTTGCGCCAGTGCGCAGTGAATGTAATAAAAGTTCTTACTGAAAAAGTTGTTACGTTTGCTCCAGAAGATTAAGACACCTTCAAGCACTTCTTAAAAGTGGGCAATGCACAATTAAACTTTGCAATGCAATAACTGTTTAAGGAAGAATATTCCATTGTGAAATGAGAATTTTTATTCTTATTTGTGCAAATTTCTTTGCTCTTTTTCTTTTATTACATTCCCCCAAACCTGTCTAAAAAGCCTCCTGACATGCCAGATAGTCGAAATTAGTCAAACTGTCCGACCAAATATGGGCATGTGAGTCCAGCTTCACAGACACATTCCTCTGGTAACAAAATTAAATGTACAAACTTCTATTTGGTGGAAATTCACCAACAACTTATTTAGATATAGAAATTCGTCGGCGATAATTAATAGTCTATAAGTCTGGAAAGTTCTGTTTTTAGGAAAAAGATGTTTAACTTATTGCGAATTAATTTAAGCAATAAGCATTCTAACACCATTGAACTATCTTTATGCCTTTGGCAGTGGAAAAACACAGGAATAATTAGTGGTAAGAATTTGTTATTTAATTATTTCCTTTCCTGCAAAGTTTAGATCACTCACTGTTCCAAAATTTCCACAAAACTGAAGGAGTGTTGCTTGTTTACACCTTATGTTCTTGGCATGTGCGAGAGAACAAAAACATGAATGGATCATTGTCCTTAAGATAAGTGCTAAGCCAACTGGCTCCCTATTCCAAAACAGAAAGTTTGCCAGCATATTCATTTAATGGCTGCTACAGCCTCAAATTTGTGGGATATCACTCTCTACAGGCTAGAATTTACAGCCTGTTTGACTGGTGGTATCATACCAAGGCCCCAACAGGATTCTATACACAATTGGAGGCCTGGGGCTGTTTAGGACATTGTGGTCAGCCTACAGTCAAACAATAGTTGCTCAGGCAAGGCTAAAACTGGCCATAGATTTTTAAAAGATCCAATCGTTATCGTGAGACCACCATTATCTCGAAATGATCGTTTAAATGTACGATATGTCCATCAACTAAAAAGACCTTTTCAGGCGATATTGCCAGCAAAACTGAAGGGTAGCTGCCTACTTGGCCCTGCAAACATACATAGATTAAAGCACTGGGACCGATTAAGATTTTTTAACCTGGCCTATCAATTTTCTGACAGATGTCGGCCCGACAAATCGTAAGATGTACGATCGTTCAAATCCCACTAACCGCACGATAATTTGACGGATTGGTCAGACTGTGAATCTGTCCTGTTTGGCTTCGCTGAAAAATTTGTGAATTTCCTGTGAAATTCACGAAATGGCAAAGAAATTGCAAAACACCTCGAAGTCAATGGGCGCCAAAATTATTTTGACTCCCGTCAATTTCAGCGCCCGCGACAATTTTTATACGCACACATATTTTGGCCAAATGCATTAAAGTCAATGCGTGTCCAAATAATTTTGACGAGCGACAATGTTTATGCGCGCCAATTTTAGGATTTTTCGATAAAGAATTTTCGCGGCAGTTTAGTGAATTTATTCGCCAGCGGTGAAACGAGGAAATTCGCCATAAATTCGCGCCTGGTGAATTTATTCACCCATCACTGAATCATCCATCCATGACTCAACCACCAGGTCCATATGCTATAGAAATAGGTTTTCTATTGTCATCTGTTTTGGTATAGCCTCCTCCACCCTTGTTTATATATTTATCTTGTTCATATAAGCAACTGTATGAATGGAAATGTATTAAAAAGCTTTTAAATACATAATGTGCTACAATGCCTGGTACCAACATAATATGTAAGTAGTGTAAAAGACCAAGGGAACATTTTAACACATTGTGCCAGTATGTACTCTGATTTAATGGCTCTGCCAAGTGAAGCAGTATCTCCATGTAAGGTTTAGGGCAAATATACTAAAACTATAGTTTTCTGACTTTGCTTAAAGCCATTTGTCAGGTTTGCCTTAAGAAAAACCTTTGTGGTCATGTCTTAAGTGGACCTTATACAAGCAGGCAATTGGCTGCCAACACATTAATATCTTATCAGAGATTGGACAATCAAATGAGAAGCACAGGAAATCCTGTTGGACTGAATGCGACTCGTTGATCAGATCAGCCAAACCCATTCTGCTGGTGACAACTGACTATACCCCATGTAGTGCTAGGCCACACAAAATCCTCCTTGTTATTGGGAAATAAAAGCAAGCATTTGAGTCTATAACAAAAGAAACAAGAGGAAAACAAATATAAATGTAACTCTAAAGATAAAAGACAAAAACCAATAAAATAAATATACGTGTGTGCATGACTACATGATTCCTTGCATGTGACATATGAAAGTTACACTAATAGTCATTTGTTGACTGATTATCAGATAAGGACCAGTGACAAGATGACTCAGTGTTTTGGAGAAAGGATGAAGGTGTCTCAGAAAGAGAAACTGATATTTAGCTTTGTGGGTATTGGTTCAAGTAATAAGCTGGACTCAATAGAAAAAAGATCGCCGCGTGTGTTTTTACGCTCGCGATTCCCCATAGACGCCAGCGCAAAAGTTTCCACAGCGATTGCGGCTTAAAAGTCGCGGCGAAAAGTCGCCGCGAGTCAAATCGCCGCGCTATCGCCTAGTGTGGCCTTAGCCTAAAAGAGTGAAAGAGAAAGAAGTCTCAATTGAAGTAATGTAAACAAATGTGTTTTACTTTTAAACTATATCAATATGAATATATATGAACTATATTATTATTATTATTAACATGTATTTATATAGCGCCAACATATTGCGTAGCACTGTGTTGAATATGAACTATATGAATATGAAAAACAACAGACTGCTTAGCTGATATATAACAAAAGTTTATATATATATATATATATATATATATATATATATATATATATATATATATATATATATATATATATATATATAATATGACTGGTATTGATATGATAGAACTTATTTACTAGTTCATATAAGTATCATTTTCAAAAATAACAAGTTCTTTAAGTATGGTTTATGAGTCCTAAATCTTCCATTTTCAGGCATGGGATCCCTTATCCAGAAACCCATTATCCAGTAAGCTCTGAATTACAGGAATGCCTTCTTCCATAGACGCCAGTTTAAGCAAATGATTCTAATTTGTGAGAAGACTTGCGAAAAGGGAAAAGATCTCCATGACCGTTGTGTGGAGCTCTCAATAAATCTGGAATAAGAAGCACATATGCCTTCTGTCAGTGCCATCTGATTGTCTTGTTTTATACACCATCTTACCATCACCATTTTAACTATTCCTTGGTTTCATTGGTTTCCTTTTTCTCTGTAATAATAAAGCAGTACCTTGTACTTGATTCTAAGTAGGCTATATTAATCCATATTGGTGGCAAAACTATCCTGTTGTTTCTTTAACATTAGAATCATTTTCGCAGACTTAATCCAAATTACAGAAAGGTCCCTTTTCCAGAAACCCCCAGGTCTCAAGCATTCTGGATAGTAGATCCTGCAATTGGTTGTAAATGTTAAGGCTTTATTTTAGAGCCTGCACATACAGTAACTTCCCAAATAAGTATTGGTACATACTGACCTGCTTTCCCTAAAGTCAATCCAGTAGCTGTTCATAGTTGACAGCAGCAAGACCAATGCTCTGACCATGCTCTCTGTTATCTAGGGGAATTTTTTAGATTTTTTAGATTGAAGTATTGAATCACTGAGGCTAGGTAATTTCAGATATTAGAGTTTCTCAAGATTGCTGTCATATTCGTTTTTCCAGTGCCAACCTATTTTCGTACATAAAAAAGGAGATTGGCACCACGTATGGACAGCTCACATGTATGTGGCCAATCAAGCAGGCTGGGGCATCAGAGTTGTTGGACTTGGGTCATAATTGAACCAGTTATGTGTGCTTTTAACATTATATGTGTCTTCTTGCATAAAACAAGGCATGTGTTGATTCACAATCTTGGAGCCCCTTTATAAACTACCCAGGCAGCTCTATGTGACAATGGATGAGCAGATTTAGAAGGTACTTTCAGTTTAAAGCATGCAGGGACAATCTGCAGTTGGTAAATGATAAAATACACAAATTTACTTTGATGCACTTCTTCTTAGCACCTTTTACAACCAATCATCTTCTTTGTTTAATAGGCATAGAATTGGTTTCCAGTTAGAAGAAAGCTCACTTGTGCATACAGTATATAATTATAGACTGGAGGGGGCAAGGCAATTGATACTTTATTATTCAATTTTGGTACTTTTTGGGTTACAGGATGGGGCACTCTTTTAATCCCCAGAGTTTCCTTTTAATTATTGCTAAAGGTTTTCCAAAACCTTCAGGCCTTTAATATTATATTCATGGTTAATGAACCAAGAGAGATGATACTATGCAACTGGAATCCTGTAGCCTTCCAGCCCCTATGGCAATTCTACTCTCAACCCTAGTCCTTTACTTCTAGGCAGTGTCGGACTGGGACACCAGGGGCCCACCCAAAAACCTTAGACCAGGGGCCCACGCTCAGTACTATTGTTCTTCCTTTCCTCACTGAACCTCTATTCTCCTAGTCTCTATTCTTTACATACTATAATCCATTATTCCATCTACTTAGCCTCTTTTTCTCATAAATAGAAATAGGGAATGGCCATGAAATAGGCCAAATGTTTAGCAGCATGAGGTCCCACTGACACCTGGGCCCACCTGGACTTTTCCTGGTATCCTGATGGGCCAGTCCAACACTGCTTCTAGGATAGGAGAGACCAAATACATGAAAAATTCTGCATTTTCCCTATGGCTGCATTCGCTATTTCTGTCACACTAATGTGCTGTTAAGAGCAGTATCTGAGACAGATGAGAGCATGTTCATGATGACAAGATGATTTCACAAAGGAAATGATTGTGGTGAAATGCAGAAAAACACCTATTTTATTATAGAAGAATGGCCACAAGATGTACCAATTTTTTTTCTATTTCTGAATTCGTCACTTGTTTACTGCACACCACAAATAAAAGGTTAGAAGAAGTAAAGTTGTGTTCAATGGTGATATCACTGATTAATCCAGATTCTACCCTGATGTCTTTTGTTGAAAAAACATAAAAACAAAGAAATGTTTTTGTCTCATGCTGAGAAAGCCGAAGTAAGAACATACTGCTACACTTCAGCCCCTTCTTGACTTACTGAGCAGTGTTTGATAACAGTAAGCAACAAATTATTGATATAACCCCAGGACATTTCTCCGTCACCATTGGTACAATAATTATATAGAAAAGGGAAAGATAGTTCTAGCTTTTTCCCCATATTCTCTTTTATCTCCCCCACACTGTAAGGACTGATCATCACAAGCCGCCATCTTGGTTACCCTGCTCCAACACTACTAGACAATAAAGAGGTTTCAAGGTATACTTATATGAGTTATGTGGGGTATTTATTTATTTTGATAAGAACACAAGTTGGTATCCCCTTATGTATATATATGTATATAATCCTTATTATCCTTAACTACAGGTAGAGGTCTGACAAAGTCAGATAAGATAACAAGTTAACAATTTTTTAGATTAGAGCAGGAAACCCCACCAAATAGTTAATACTGTATTGATACCAAGTTAATTCAAACCTTAAATTAAAAGACTGAGATAGTTAATAATAATAATAATAATAATAATAATGATAATTGATAAGGAAGTGCTATCTAATAAATTAAGTAAAGTGCTAGTGCAAATAAATAATGTGAAATCAGTCAGCCACAAAGGCTGGTTATAAAAAAATAGTTGATTGTTCCTAAACTAGAAGGGTATATTACCCCACCAATTTATTCAAATGCCACCCCTTGGTAGACAAATTAATTCATTAATTAACTAACAAGGCTCAATTAATCAACAGAGTTAGCAAATTAATGTTACAATTACGTAAATTCTACCGGTAAAGTGCAGTGCAATAAATAGGGTAAAAAATAAACTTGGTAATTCATTTGCTGGTTAAAAAGGAGTAATTAAAAACTGACCAAAAATGCCGTGTGGGTTAAAAAGTCATCCGGTCACAATCCATGGATAAAATTCATAGAAAATGTATTTATCTATTTTGTTGGGGGGAGGAGGAGACTAAATGAAATGCACCCAAATGCAATGCAGCCTGCTATTCTTAAGTCAACCTTATAGCATACTGTACCTCTTAAAATTCCCATTATTTGGTTATGCACCTGATCCAAACAGTTTACTTCCAACTACAGCATTGACATCCCTTTCTCATACACCATGTCCCTTTTCTGGAATGTAAGTCTGCACTGTATAGTAAAAAGCTGGTTCATCTAAAACATACAGTATATGGTGAGCTCCTCTTCTGGCTTACTAGATGGTCACAAGTTTTTTTTATTTAAACAAACCAGATTTCCCTCTTTTATAAATACAAGAAAGCAAGACAAGCTGATAGAAGAAACCCGGTTTATGGTGGATGATGTTGGCTCCTTTCTTGGACATGTTAGTTCACCCATTCTACTCCTACATAAAAGAGACTACAGTCAAATAACATTACTATAGTTAGGGCAGAGTTTGGCTAAGAGGTGTAGCTCCTGTAAATATTTCCATGCAAAAGGTGAGATGCATTGTGAATAATGTAGGCCATAAACAGAGAAATATTTTCAGAAAGTAATCCACTTTGTACCATAAAATCTTATGGTAATGCTGCCCTCTACCGGAAAATAGAGAACCTATCAAAATAAAGTTTTATTGTAAGTTTTATAGGAATTACACAAAATGAATATTTTACTTCTGGTAAGCTTTTGTTTTAAGCATCATATTGCCTTTATTTTGTGCAATAAATAAAGTGGATAGTTGTGTTATTCTATTCCCCCCCCCCCCACCTGGAGATTCCTGTAACAGAACAGATATCAGCTCCACTTTCACTTCTGATAAAAATAACAGGGGCAATATTTACAATCAAGCATCGACAACATTGAATAACATTATCCTCTCTAAATATTAGAGGTAGAATTCTAGGAGTTTCAACAGTAGCATAATATAACTGTACAGTGCACCCCTGTATAACTATTTGTTTACTTTGTGTGTTTCTTAATCAGAGAGAGATTTATTAATGGATGAAGATTCTTTTAAATCATTGCTTATTTGGGATAGGGTTGCGGCCTATCCAGTAAAATTATTTGCAGTAGTTATAACGATAAAATCAAGGGATTTATTCAATGATCCAGTGGAGACTTAGGGGCAGATTTACAAAATTCGAGTGAAGAATTCGAATGTAAAAAACTTCGAATTTCGAAGTATTTTTTGGGTACTTCGACCATCGAATTGGTTAAATTCGATCGAATTCGATCGAATTCGAACGATTCGAACGATTCGAAGTAAAAATCGTTCGACTATTCGACCATTCGATAATCGAAGTACTGTCTCTTTAAAAAATACTTCGACCACCTACTTCGGTAGATAAAACCTACCGAAGTCAATGTTAGCCTATGGGGAAGGTCCCCATAGGCTTGCCTGTGATTTTTTGATCGAAGGATCGTTCGATTCGAAGGATTTAATCGTTCGATCGAACGAAAAATCCTTCGATCGATCGATCGCAGGATTTGCGCAAAATCGTTCGACTTCGATATTCGAAGTCGAACGATTTTAGTTCCCAGTCGAATATCGAGGGTTAATTAACCCTCGATATTCGACTCTTGATGAATCGGCCCCTTGAACTCCGCCGACTTTACCTACTTTCTTGTCTTGGGTAATTCAAATTACTTCCAGGGTAAACTGTGTAAATAACTAAATTACAAAAAAGAAAAACTCACTGAGTATATGGCCAAACCGGGGCAATTCTCTGCCCCTTGCAGCATGATGTTGCTGCCACCCAGCCCTTACCATTCTTGCAAAGGAGCAGGTCCACATCACTAATAACCTGGAAATTAATCTCTTAAATGGATTCAGTCATAATTTTTATGGCCTACTTTTTATTTCTTAATTACACTGTTTACATTGCAAATGATTCACTCATTCTTGAACCAACAAATGTATTTTTTTTATGGATGCACCGAATCCAGGATTCGGTTTGGGATTCGGCCAGGATTCTGCCTTTTTCAGCTGGATTTGGATTCGGCCGAAACCCTTTTGCCCAGCCGAACCCTTTTGCCCGGCCGAACCCTTTTGCCTGGCCGAACCGAATCCTAATTTGCATATGCAAATTAGGGGTGGGGAGGAAAATCACGTGACTTTTTGTCACAAAACAAGGAAGTAAAAAATCTTTCGCAAAGGATTCGGGGGTTCGGCCGAATACAAAATAGTGGATTCGGTGCACCCCTAATTTTTTTAGCTGTAATACTGGTGTGGAGGCAGCCATCTTAATGCATTGTGCCTGATTTTGTGCTTTGAAAACACTTCAGGATGAAACTGGTTTAAGACAGCTATAGTTTCTCCCCTTCCCATTGTATTTCACCACGACCCAGGTCGTGCTCCAAGTCATGCTAGACATGAGAACAGCACCCACGCAGGAATAAGTAAGGGGTTTTTTTAAGCAATGCTTAGTGGAGTACCGCAGGCTCTGTACTAGGTCCCTTGCTTTTCAACTTGTTTATTAATGACCTGGAGGTGGGCATTGAAAGTACTGTTTCTATTTTTGCAGATGATACTAAATTGTGCAGAACTATAGGTTCCATGCAGGATGCTGCCACTTTGCAGAGTGATTTGTCTAAACTGGAAAACTGGGCAGCAAACTGGAAAATGAGGTTCAATGTTGATAAATGCAGGTTATGCACTTTGGCAAAAATAATATAAATGTAAGTTATACACTAAATGGCAGTGTGTTGGGAGTTTTCTTAAAAAAGAAGGATCTAGGGGTCTTTGTAGATAACACGTTGTCTAATTCTGGGCAGTGTCATTCTGTGGCTACTAAAGCAAATAAAGTTCTGTCTTGCATAAAAAAGGGCATTAACTCAAGGGATGAAAACATAATTATGCCTCTTTATAGGTCCCTGGTGAGGCCTCATCTGGAGTATGCAGTGCAGTTTTGGACTCCAGTCCTTAAGAGGGATATAAATGAGCTGGAGAGAGTGCAGAGACTAAGTGCAACTAAACTGGTTAGAGGGATGGAAGACTTAAATTATGAGGGTAGACTGTCAAGGTTGGGGTTGTTTTCTCTGGAAAAAAGGCGCTTGCGAGGGGACATGATTACACTTTACAAGTACATTAGAGGACATTATAGACAAATGGCAGGGGACCTTTTTACCCATAAAGTGGATCACCGTACCAGAGGCCACCCCTTTAGACTAGAAGAAAAGAACTTTCATTTGAAGCAACGTAGGGGGTTCTTCACAGTCAGGACAGTGAGGTTGTGGAATGCACTGCCGGGTGATGATGTGATGCTGATTCAGTTAATGCCTTTAAGAATGGCTTGGATGATTTCTTGGACAGACATAATATCAAAGGCTATTGTGATACTAAGCTCTATAGTTAGTATAGATATGGGTATATAGAATTTAATTAAAAGTAGGGAGGGGTGTATGTATGGATGCTGGGTTTTCATTTGGAGGGGTTGAACTTGATGGACTTTGTCTTTTTTCAACCCAATTTAACTATGTTAACTATGTAATGCAAAAAAATCCTTCAGCAGAGGTGTCTGGTGCTGCTATCTGGTTAGTTGCCCATTGTTCTGTTGATGTTTGTCTGCTGAGGTGTAGCAGTAAGTAGTGACTGTAGTTTATCAGGTTTGGGGGCACCTGTGAAATGGACATCATGTATAGCCCCATGCCAAATTTCTAAATTAAATATTTTAAAAAATCTGTTTGTTATTTCAAAAAAACAGATTTCAGTGCAGAACTCTGCTGAAGCAGCACTATTAACTGGTGCATTTTGGGGAAAAAAAACATGTTTTCCCTTTAAATATCCCTTTAAAGTTACCAGGAACGTTTTTTTGCGGTGGGGGCTGTTGCCGTCTGGTCTGAATTGAGTTTCTCATCTTGCCTCATGACAGCAGAGCCCCTGTGGCCAGAGAGCACCCCCAAACACAGAAGAAAGGTTGTGTTATATAATATATCAGGAACATTGTATCATTGTACCATTTCAGCTTCGGGATTAGATCAAATATTTTCCAGCAATAATGTTAATGTTCATGTTATTACCTTCATAACACCTATCACAGTGGGGTGACGCTGATCCCTAATCATTTATTGAACTGAACATGTTCTCTTGAATATATACCTGTAAAACATGACCAGCTCCATCTAGTGGCCATATAGGGAATTTACAAATGTACACATTGCTGTCAAACTAACGTAATGCTAAAAGACAATAGGGTTTGTTTTTTATTGCCCACACATGCAAAAAATGTAAGGACAAAAAAAGTGTCACTTGATAGGGGTATTTTAATAAATAAGATACTAATTTTGCCCAGATGCAGAAACCTATAGCAACCTACCTACTGGTCACCTGTTTTATATTAAATACCGGGGTTCATTTTTAAACAAAGAGAACCTGCATCCAGAGCAATGACTGCGCTCTTCATCTTTGATTAAAAAATCTATTGGAATGTGCAGAGTGCAACACAGATGTTCAGTTGAACAGCATCTTACTTTGAAATATTTGAAGCACCTGCCTGAAATGGGAATCGGGTTATGGGACTGGCAGTGGCATAATACCCACCTCCTTCTCAGGCCACTGTTCCATGGGTTCTGGGTTAGTAGGTCAGCATTACACACTACCTAAAATTCCCCTACCTGACCCCACCATCTTCATTTGCTACAGAGCACAATAGAGCAGAATGGATCCCTCCAGTTGTATCAACTAAATGGACCAAAATGTAACAGTTCAGATGCACCTGAGCTGCCAGATTGAAACACTAAAGACACGAACATTAAACTTTAAACTTGAATTTTTTAGGAAACTATAAAAAAAAAATGTAAAAAAAGATGGAAAGCAATTGAAGAAAGCCCTTGTTTATGGTGAACAATCTAAAAACAACTGAACTAAAAAAAGTGTTCTGAAGGAGAACAACCCCGTTAAGCCAACTTTTTTGAGTGTCAGTGACATTGCACATGCTCAGTGTGCTCTAAACCAAGCTTTGGCCTCATTGGAAAGATCTCAAAACATCAGCAGGACTTGAGACTGGTCATATCACAAGTGCAGTTCCATATAGTTGTGCTGCTGCTCTGTCCATACTGCCTCCTTTACCGAAATGAGTGCAGTGCGCCTAGTGGCTTAAAGGGGAAGGAAACCTAGTCGGCGCAAACCCCCCTCCCATTTGCTGCCCACCCTCCCTCCTCCCCCTGGCCTACCCGTCCCGCTGGGCAAATGCCCCTAACTTGTTACTTACCCTTCTGCGCGGGTCCAGTCCAGGGAGTACACAGACGACATCTTCTTCCACGCGATCTTCTCCCTGCTGTGAACGGCGTTTTGGCGCATGCGCAGTAGGATCATTTAGACGGTACGGATCTACTGCGCATGCGCCAAAAGTCACGCGCATGCGCAGTAGATCCGGCGAAATGATCCTACTGCGCATGCGTCGTTCACAGCAGGAAGAAGATCGCGTGGAAGAAGATGTCGCCTGTGAACTCCCTGGACTGGACCTGCGCAGAAGGGTAAGTAACAAGTTAAGGGCATTTGCCCAGCGGGACTGGATAACGGGTCCCATACCTGTATTTGCATTTCAAATGGCGGGAGATTCAGAGACAGGAGAGCTGACAAGTTTACACTACAGGAAACTCAAGCCTTAGAGATTCAGATCCACAACAATCTGAACAGAACCCACAGCTGGATCCCCTCAGCTTCCAGTGCAGGACTGGACCTTTCACAAACTGGACTATTCTTCAGTACTGAAGCCACAAACCTATGTCTGGGTCAAAATAAAAAATCTTATTGAACCAGGTTCTTGTAACAGAAACCCAAAATTTCAGACTCTATAATCAGTTATTTAACATTTCCAGTATCAGGCATTTTGTACCAGATTTTTTTGTCACAAGAACTAGTTGGGACACAGATGCTTCCAGCGGAATCAGCAGGCACTTTCTATTAATTCCTCAACCATACAGAACCAAGGAGCAAATAAACTAAACTGCGAAAAATCCAACCTAATACTAATACTTGTGACTGTACACTGATTTATCACTCGTGAAATAGAACTGTATCGCAAGCAACAGAGCCAGCCTTAAGGTCTGTGTTGGTGCATTTAGAAAGGACACACTGCATCATGGGAAGTCAAGTGTCTGTTCCTCTCAGGTGCCATGTGCCGGCAAAATGTACCCCAGGAACTTGTGAGCAGGGTAAGAAGTCAGTAATACTATAGCTGGGATGTTCCCTGGCTTGGGCGGGATGCTGGTGTTAATAGTTCACAAATAGGGATGTCGCGGACTGTTCACCCGCGAACTAATTCGCGCGAACATCGACCGTTCGCGTCCGCCGAATGTTTGCGAACGTCGCGCGACGTTCGCCAATTTGGGTTCGCCATAGCTGGCGCTTATTTTTGACCTCTCACCCCAGACCAGCAGATACATGGCAGCCAATCAGGAAGCTCTCCCTCCTGGACCACCCCCACACCCCCTGGACCACTCCCCTTCCATATATAAACTGAAGCCCTGCAGCGTTTTTTCATTCTGCCTGTGTGTGCTTGGAAGAGCTAGTGTAGGGAGAGAGCTGTTAGTGATTTGAGGGACAGTTGATAGTAAGTTTGCTGGCTAGTAATCTACTTGATACTGCTCTGTATTGGAGGGACAGAAGTCTGCAGGGATTTGAGGGACATTTTAGGTTAGGTAGCTTTGCTGGCTAGTAATCTACCTTCTACTGCAGTGCTCTGTATGTAGCTGCTGTGGGCACTGCTTCTGATCTCATCTGCTGACTGCTGTAATAAACCAATAGTCCTTGTAAGGACTGCTTTTATTTTCTTTTTTGTTTTTTTACTTTGCTACTATAAGAGCCCAGTGCTATTAGTCTAGCTGTATTGGGGAGTGGGACTGGTGTGCTGCTCCTAGTAGTTCAGCACCAACCAGAGTAATTTTTTTTTTTTTATTTTAATATACATATATATATTTTTTTATTTTACTTATCTTACTGTTCTTTAATGTGTCCAGTGCTGTTTGCTGTTCTTCATAGTAGTGCACCAATAGTAGTGCACTTGCAGGCATTGTTTGCCCAGTGTGTTCTTCAAACAACTGCCACCTAGCTGTGTGAGCTTGTTCACATTCTGTCTAAATATCAATAATAATACCGTCTCCAGAAACACCACCTGAGTGACGTTTTCCAAGCAGCAATAATATATTCCGTATCCACTGCTGTAGTGTATACGTTGACCTTGCAGACATTGTTTGCCCAGTGTGTTCTTCAAACAACTGCCACCTAGCTGTGTGAGCTTGTTCACATTCTGTCTAAATATCAATAATAATATCGTCTCCAGAAACACCACCTGAGTGACGTTTTCCAAGCAGCAATAATATATTCCGTATCCACTGCTGTAGTGTATACGTTGACCTTGCAGACATTGTTTGCCCAGTGTGTTCTTCAAACAACTGCCACCTAGCTGTGTGAGCTTGTTCACATTCTGTCTAAATATCAATAATAATACCGTCTCCAGAAACACCACCTGAGTGACGTTTTCCAAGCAGCAATAATATATTCCGTATCCACTGCTGTAGTGTATACGTTGACCTTGCAGACATTGTTTGCCCAGTTTGTTCTTCAAACAACTGCCACCTAGCTGTGTGAGCTTTTTCACATTCTGTCTAAATATCAATAATAATACCGTCTCCAGAAACACCACCTGAGTGACGTTTTTCACTCAGGTGGTGTGCGACAAAAAAAAATTCATATTTTCAGCATTTATATGGCATCTTTTTTCTGGCCTCTGTGCTTCAGTGGCTGCGACAAATTTTTTTTATATTTTTAGCATTCATATGGCATATTTTTTCTGGCCTCTGTGCTTCAGTGGCTGCGACAAAAAAAACATAATTTTTCAGGAAAGTACACATGCCTAATTTTTCAGGGTTCTGCAACAGTGGCAAAATCGCATCTTTTATGGTCACCGCAGGTGATCAATAAAGTAGACCAAAACTGGGCCCACACTGCAGAATCAGTGTTTTTTGGTTCACTTCACTGTACATTGAATTACCTCTGCCTGACCGTGCACGTGCGCACAAGCACGGTGACTGCTAAACACACCACTACAGAAATATTGCCACCAACAGGACGAACATCCTGGAGGTGACAAGCAACTAGTAATTAAAAACTATTATTTGCTCACTTGACGGTATCATTAATGATGAAAGCTCTTTGTGTTTTTTTGCGTTGCAGTAAGCGCCGTGTTTTGTCTTTGCGTGTGAACAGGCTGTAACCTTTACACGACTTGATTGGCATGTAGACGCCGGACGTTTTAAAGCAGTTTATTACACAAGTTTAGAAATGTAGTGTGATTTCTGCCCTTTACAGCACAAAACGCAGCGCTGTGTCAACAATGTATTTTTCAGATACATTTTTGCCCTTGATCCCCCTCTGGCATGGCACTGTCCAGGTCGTTGCACCCTTTAAACAACTTTAAAATCATTTTTCTGGCCAGAAATGTCTTTTCTAGCTTTTAAAATTCCCTTCCCATTGAAGTCTATGGGGTTCGCGACGTTCGCGAACCGTTCGCATTTTTGACGCAAGTTCGCGAATATGTTAGCGAACATTTTTTCCGACGTTCGCTACATCCCTATTCACAAACAGCCATACCTGTTTAAATGACAAAATGTTACCCCCATCCTTTAGTTGATCAATTGATAGGAAAGTTTGCAGACTCCTATCTGTAGTGAAGGCCAATTTATCAATTAAATCAACTTATCAACTCATTTATATCAAGTCATTTCCTTTCTCCGCATGTGCAATTTGAATAGGAAAAGGGAAGAGTAAAGGATTTATACAGATTGTGATCAGGGGCGCTCCACCAATGAGGCGAGTCGAGACACTCGCCTCAGGCGGCAGCGCCCCCCTGGTTGCCAGGGGCGGCAAAAATGCCGCTCCTGGTAACTAAGAGCCAAATTTCCGGTTTTCAAACCGGAAATTTGGCTCTTCTAGCGCAGAGAGCGCTATTGCGCTCTCTGCACGAATCGTCGCGGACCGCCCCTGCCCTCTCCGGCGCTATAAAGGTTAGTGCCGGGAGGAGGGAAGGGGGCGGCGAAAGAAGGCCGTCTCAGGCGGCATTATAGCAAGAATCGCCCCTGATTGTGATGCATAAGGGAAGGGGGAAGGATTTAAACAGATTCTGGTGCATAAGGGAAGAGGGAAGAATTTAGATTCTGGTGCATAAGGGAAGGGTAAATGATTTAGATTCTGGTGCATAAGGGAAGAGTAAAGAATTTACACAGATTCTGGTGCATAAGGGAAGGGGAAGTTTTTAGATTTTGGTGCATAAAGCTGGCCATAGACGCAAAGATCTGATCGTACGAATCGAGGATTCGTGCGAATTTCGGACCGTGTGTCAAGAGTCCCGAAATTTTTCGTCCGGCGGAGATCGGTCGTTTGGTCGATCGGACAGGTTAAAAGATTTCTGTCGGCTGCGGGTAATATCTCTGAGTGTATTGTCGATAGTACGATTTTCATTGGGAGACTGTCACCAGCTTTGGTCAGACATCACTATTGCACGATTGCTGTCAGAGGTAGTACATTGGCTGATTATTTTGTACTTTATTTGATCGGAATGGTTAGTCGCAGGTCGGGAGATGGGGAAGTCCGATCGTACGTCGATTCGTACGATTGGATCTTTGCGTCTGTGGCCAGCTTAAGGGAAGGGGGAAGGATTTAGATTCTGGTGCATAAGTGAAGGGGGAAGGATTTAGATTCTGGTGCATAAGGGAAGGGGGAAGGATTTCGATTCTGGTGCATAAGTGAAGGGGGAAGGATTTAGATTCTGGTGCATAAGGGAAGGGGGAAGGATTTAGATTCTGTTGCATGAGTGAAGGGGGAAGGATTTAAACAGATTCTGGTGCATAAGGGAAGGGGGAAGAATTTAGATTCTGGTGCATAAGGGAAGGGAACAAGGGAAAGTTGTGCTCACCACTATTTTTTAAAACCATTAGGCGGGGGTGCAATGAGGGTGTGACTACAAAATACATATAGTCAGCTACAAGAGGTCCTCTGCACTCAACCCATTATCAATATATTTAAGACAGCAGCATAAGGGAAGGGTAAATGATTTAGATTTTGTTGCATAAGGGAAGGGGGAAGGATTTAGATTTTGTTGCATGAGGGAAGGGGGAAGGATTTAGATTTTGTTGCATGAGGGAAGGGGGAATGATTTAAATTCTGGTGCATAAGGGAAGGGGGATGGATTTAGATTCTGGTGCATAAGGGAAGGGTAAATGATTTAGATTCTGGTGCATAAGGGAAGGGGGAAGGATTTAGATTCTGGTGCATAAGGGAAGGGGGAAGGATTTAGATTCTGGTGCATAAGGGAAGGGGGAAGGATTTAGATTCTGGTGCATAAGGGAAGGGTAAATGATTTAGATTCTGGTGCATAAGGGAAGGGGGAAGGATTCAGATTCTGGTGCATAAGGGAAGGGGGAAGGATTCAGATTCTGGTGCATAAGGGAAGGGGGAAGGATTTAGAGTCTGGTGCATAAGGGAAGGGGGAAGGATTCAGATTCTGGTGCATAAGGGAAGGGGGAAGGATTTAGAGTCTGATGCATAAGGGAAGGGGAAGGATTTAGAAAGATTCTGGTGCAAAAGTGAAGGGGGAAGGATTTAAACAGATTCTGGTGCATAAGGGAAGGGGGAAGGATTTAGATTCTGGTGCATAAGGGAAGGGGGAAGGATTCAGATTCTGGTGCATAAGGGAAGGGGGAAGGATTTAGATTCTGGTGCATAAGGGAAGGGGGAAGGATTCAGATTCTGGTGCATAAGGGAAGGGGGAAAGATTTAGAGTCTGGTGCATAAGGAAAGGGGGAAGGATTTAAACAGATTCTGGTGCAAAAGGGAAGAGGGAAGAATTTAGATTCTGGTGCATAAGGTAAGGGGAAATGATTTGGATTCTGATAGATAAGGGAAGGGGCAAGACTTTAGATTCTGGTGCATAAGGGAAGGGGGAATGATTTAGATTCTGGTGCATAAGGCAGGACTGGACTGGGATTCAAAATAAGGCCCTGGCATTGCTAGTACATAGAGACCCAAGCAGCCCCCACCAGCCCACTTTATAGTCACTTTCTATGGCATCTTACAGCAGCCCCTCTGGCCATGGGCGTCCACAGAGGGGGGCAAGAGGGGGCAGTGCCCCCCCCTGGGACTGTGCACATAAGTTTCCACCTGTTCGTGCATTGGCCCCAGCTTACTGTGGTTTCTGTCGCGATCCCTCGAAGATTTTTCTTCTGTGCAGCAGAGTTTTCTTTTAGCTCCTTCCCTAGGTGCTCGCTCCCCCCTCCCTTGTCACGGTGCTGCCGGATCGTATTACTTCAGCTGTGACAGAGGGAGAGAGCAGCCAGGGAGCATCTGATTGGCCAGTAGCACAGATTGCAGCGCGGGAGAAAACGAAGGAAGGAAAGCCCTATCTATTGCAGTCTGCAGCCTTGTACTTGTGAGTTCTGGGGGTATTTATACAATTACTTGCCCCTGTGCCATCTGTTTGTGTGTTTTGCTGGTATTTATGTATGTACTTGCCCCTGTAGCATCTGTTTGTGAGTTCTGGGGGTATTTATACATGTACTTGCCCCTGTAGCATCTGTTTGTGAGTTCTGGGGGTATTTATACATGTACTTGCCCCTGTACCATCTGTTTGTGAGTTCTGGGGGTATTTATACATGTACTTGCCCCTGTGCCATCTGTTTGTGAGTTCTGGGGGTATTTATACATGTACTTGCCCCTGTAGCATCTGTTTGTGAGTTCTGGGGGTATTTATGTATGTACTTGCCCCTGTACCATCTGTTTGTGAGTTCTGGGGGTATTTATACATGTACTTGCCACTTTGCCATCTTTGTGTGAACTAGGGTTGCCACTTGTCAGACAACCGGTATTTTGAAGGGTTGCCTGGGTCAAAACTTCCTGGATGGTTTTTCAAATTAGGGAAACTGTGCAGGATTCCCTTGATTGACCCGGCGATCGGCTGATCGCCGTGGCATAGCTCCACCCCCTAATGGCAGTGACACACCAACCTTTTTCACAGGCCCGCCCACAGATGCCTCCTTGCCCCACCCTGGAAAATTTTCTGCGGACACCCATGCCTCTGGCATTTGCCAGAACTCACAGATTGCCAGTCCGGGCCTGGCATAAGGGAAGGGGGTAGGATTTAGATTCTGGTGCATAAGGGAAGGGGAAAGGATTTAAACAGATTCTGGTGCATAGCGCTGCTGCTGAACACTCTGAACATATTGTGAAATATATTGTGGCCAATTAACATAAGTATCATCCTTAATAAATGTATGTTCCTCATAGTCAGGACCAGTGTGTCCTTAATGCAGTTTAATAGAATAATGAATTTACACGTAATTTACGGGTAAGTACAAGACTGAAGATTCTTGGTTATGCACTTCAGCGGTTTCATTGCTCTCATATCAGCCTCTCAATATGTTTTTGCAAATCTACCATCAGCCGTACGTGTGTGGCCTGAGGTCTGGAGAGGAAAACACCTATTTTTGTCCCTAATCATGCATTATGAATATTAATACCGACTGCTTATGTGAGATGTTTGTTGCTATTCTTGTACCATTTGTATGTTAATCATTAAGAGAGCTATAATGAAATGGCTTCTGTTAACAGTCTTTAACCTCTCCTCAGAATTTAACACTGTGCTACACTGCCTCTTTCTATTCATAGTCACGATCCCCCCCAGCCTGGCGAGTGTGGGAAAAAACCTGTGGGTACATGAGAAAACAGAAATACGGTGACTGCTTCTCTATTGCTACAGAAATTATGGGTGTTATATATGAAAGTTTTTCTGTTTGTACTTTTAAAGGGGATAAACACCATTTTTTTGTGAAAAAAACCAGATTTTTCGTGATTTATAAATCCCCAATGGTGTTAAAAGTCCGAATAAAAAAGTACCCCAACTCAGACCTGCCGAGTTCATGTAGATGTCAATGGCAGATGTCCCGTTGATATCCTGATCTGCGCTGGGTTTTGTGCAACAATCTGAAAATTTCATCAAATCCCAAAAAGTCGCGGTTTTCAACAACAAACCGAATAATTTGTATGTTTCCGATTTTTTTTCATGATTTTATTGACTTTATTTCTGCACAAGAAATTGTTGTGAAAATGTATTGATAATAAAGGGGGAAAAAATTATGCAGATTTCAGAAAATTGTGAGAACTTTTTGGATTATGCCTTTAAGGCAGTGGCTCTTGCAGTGTTTTGTGAGGTGGCAATACTATCTACAGGACTGGACTGGCCACTTCGAAAAAATCACAGTTGGCCCCAACCCAGTTGGACCCTGCCACCTGCCCACAAATCAGCCACCCCCAGCCAATATTGCTCTCCACTTCCTTTCATTTCTTCTAAATGAGAGAGAGAAATGTCTCCCAACAAAATTAAAAATGCATTGAGAAGAGATTGAGGCATGTAAATGAAAGTGACAAGGTAAAGAGGGTGGTTAAACCAGGGTGTCTGCAATAGGGATGGTCCGCTTTACTCCGAACAACCCAATTTAGCTTATTCCTATGGCACAGAACTGTTACCAAACTGTATTATTGGGCTTATCCCTTATATCACAGCAGACAAAGATGCCCTTGCTGTTTCTCCTTGCGTAACAGAGAGTCCTATTCCTGTTGATGTGAAACAACACATTGCCTTTGACCTACACTCAGGACCACCATCAGAAATCACAGGGCCCCATACGACAAAATTTCCTGGGCCCCCTTGGCTGCACCCACTGCAAGCACCACCTACAGGTCCGCCCTCTCCAATCCACAGGTCCGTCCCCACCACACAGTAAAAAAACTAAAAATATTGGTGGCTAGGGTTCCCACATGTTAATAAAAAATAAAAAGATATTGGTGGTCAGGGCCCCCCCATAAAAAAACAATTGTGGCCAGGCCTGCCCCCATTAAAAAATATTGGTCGCTAGGACCCCACATTATAAGAAAATTGGTGGCCAGGGCCCCTTAAACTTCCATGCCTTCCCGAAGTCAGCAGCTCTCAGAAAGATGGGGGGCCCGCCTAATCAAGTAAGTGTGGCGTGGCCGGGCCCCCCTTACCCTCGGGGCCCCCTACAACTCTCCCCCCTGTCCCCCCCTGATGGCTGCCCTGCCTACACTGCAGTTAAATATTGATTCTGGTAGACATGCATATAGGCACAAGATACACCTCTTGTTTTTCCTCCCACATCTAGGATCTTTTAAATACATTCTATTAAAGGATACATTTTAATTTATACAATCCTCTGGAATTTGGATTGTACAACTTCCTACTGGAAATGGCAAATGAGAGGATATCCCTATGTATCTGAAGTTTATTTATAAACCACCCTCGTAATGTTTTTTTCTTGGAAATTATGGTCATGCTTCTCTATAATTCAACACAATATATTCATAGCTGTCAGAATATTATCAGCAACAGCTAAAATGCCTCATGCAAAGGAAGTAATATTAGAATGGCATGAACAGGCCGGGACACCCACAGTTACAGTATGTTTGGCCATTTTACAAACCAGTAATGTAATAAAAGTCATTCATCCCTTTATGTAAATATTTGCCATTCCCTTAACATGTTCTTTTATACAAGAGAAACATACGTCTTTATAGGATTCGATGGGTTAGGGTTAAACTAGAGCAGGCCCAGGTTAGGAAGGGAGAGGCCCAACTTCTGCCTAAAGTAACACATACCAGATCAGCTCAGTAAATCAGGGCAGTCTCTCATGTAATAGCAAATTGTGTTACAGTCTCCCTGTTGCTATAAACCTTAGTTAAAACACAATCATTCTCTTCATATGTATTTTAGGATTCAGAAGACCCGCAAGGGCATTTTAAAATGGTTTGCATGATACCTTGTTTTTTTCCCCCTTTTTTTATGATTTTGCATTTCTGTAAACAAAGCCATTAAGGGTTATCCTTGTTAGTCGTAGGAAAAGAATTAGGCAAAATACTCCAGTATAAGCATCAGAAGATGCTTGAGGTTGTCTGTTAAGCTGGCCATAGATGTGCAGCAGATTTGTGCAAAACTTGTTCATTTTCATTGTTCATTTACGATCTACCAAAAAATAACAGATCAGACAATGTTCTGGCCGTTAATTGACAGCAATCGTACAAAAGTCATGCCCTACAAATAGTAGTGACAGTTACCAAATGTTGTCAGATAGGCAATACATGGAGAGATCGGTAGCCAATATAATTCTTTTAACCTGTGCGATTGACTAAACCACCAATCGCCATGGTATGAAAAATGTCTGGACAGGATCCTAAAGTCATACGAATCTTCATTTCATGTGACTGTATCTTTGCGTCTAATGCCAGCTTAAGATATAAAAGCATTACGGACTCCATCTTGCTTCCCTAGATGTATGATATACATGGGCAAGCCAGTATTTGTAAACAATCCCCTTGAATTTTATACATCTACCATGCTTAAATTGAAGTCTCTAACATAACATAAAAAGAGGAGACTGATTTGGCACCAGTCATCATTTGCCCCATAAAAAGTCAAAACCTAGTAGACTTGACTTCATTATTAAATCAAGGCTGTACTGCAGTAGCAGGGAAAACATATTATGTACCACCCTGAGTGCAGCCAAGTAACTGGCAAGTTAGTGCTGATACACAAATTTAAGCATCTCAGGATCAACAGTGCTGTGATTCTAACAACATCCAGAAGAGGAGGATCAGCCTCTAGATGGAGCCAGTTCTCCAAGCAAGTTCTTGCTGATACTGTGGTAATTGATTCATTTCTGCCACCAAGCTTGTGTCAAGAGCTTTGAATATATGTGATACAGCGCACACCAACAGCTATTTCTTCCTTACTTTTATGCGAAGGGGAGACATCTTATCATGTTACTTCACGATTAAACCACTCAGACCTGGTATTTGGTAGGTGGGAATTTCTGATGGCTGACTTTTACCGGAATCAAGTTTTTGGAGAAGGGTTAATCCTTAACCGATCTCTATTTTCTTCCTTAAAATTCCAACAACCAATGAGTTGTTGGAAAACAAATGATAGCCTGAGGTGTTCACAAATCAAGTAATCATATAATATCTTAATAATATGTAAACCATACAAGAAAACAATACATAAACTGGTGAACAGATTTTATTTATAAACTACAGTGTAGTGGGTTTATTATACTGTATTATGCTCCTTATTAACAGGAAACATTTTTCTTAATAATACATTGTTTTTATTCCTAGGGATCACTAACAAGATAGGCATTCCTTAATAATAGCTGCCCTGGTTCAGAATATGAATAATATTAAGGTAAACAAATATCTATTGCTGCTCTGAATCCTTAGTGACCAGACCATCTGTCTTAACTCTTTATTCATTCCTGGTGGAGACAGGGATTCTAACTTGTAAAGTCATCTTCCCTTCTTTGTCTATAAGGGGACTATCCCCAGAACGATGGGCTCTTTCAATATCTCTATGAGGGATGTTTAAAGAAAGAAACCATTCCATTTTATCTTTACAAGATGTAAAACCAGTATATCACAGATTGTCCAAATTCCCACCATAAGGGTCAACTCACTCTTCCCTTCCTGTCAAGGATTAGGTAGGGGGCTCTGCAGAGACTGAAGGGAGAAAGTGAGTCCTTTAGGCAGGGACTGGCTGTGTCCAAAGAACACAAATGGAAAGGCAGGAACAGGGAGACGAGGGCGTAGTCGGACTGGAACAGGTGCAGATTGAAGCAGGCAAAGGTCAGGACCAGACTGGACAGGACGATGAGGGCGTAGATCGGGGCAGATGAGATTGGACGGTGTGGACATAGATTTGGGGGACAGGACAGTGGGAGGACAGGACAGTGGGAGGACAGGACAGTGGGAGGACAGGATACAGAAGGACACTGGAGCAGAAGGAGACTGGATAGCAAGATAGCAGGGGAGGACTGGATAGCAAGAGGGGACTGGATAGCAAGAGAGCAGGGGAGGACTGGATAGCAAGATAGCAGGGGAGTACTGGATAGCAAGAGGGGACTGGATAGCAAGAGAGCAGGGGAGGACTGGATAGCAGGAGAGGACTGAATAGCAGGAGAGCACTGAAAAGCGAGAGTAGACTGGAGCAGAGGGAGACTGGAGCAGATAGCACTGGAGAGTGAGCGAGAGACAGTGGAAGCTATAAGACAGCGTTCAAGGCAGAACAGGGCAGGAAGCAGGAACAGGCAAGGCAAGGTTGGTACAAGGTGAAGTCAGGAAAAGGTACAAGGTGGAATAGGAAATGAGAACAGGCAAGGCAAGGGTCAGATCAAGGTCTGGCTGGGAAGGAACAAGGTAGGGTAAATAGTGTATTACAGTTTGCTTTAAGATGGTATCTGCTAATCGGATCTACTCACAAGGTTTCGACGTATGGATTGCAACTGAAAATCTCTGATTCTGGTCAGGTAATGTAGTCAGTCCTCAGAGTACCTGTAACAGATAGCTGCACTAGTGTAATACGGCCGGAATTCTCAGGAAGTGCTTAAAAGCGGTTGTACTCACCGAATAGCAGGTAAGGGAAAGCGTTTCTATGGAGGGAGAGTGCCTTCTTCTCCTGCGGATGGTGCTATCCGCGATCGCTGGATAGAACCGCTTCTCAGACCCGTGTTACAATGCCCCTGGGTATAGTAGGGTCCAGATCGTCCAGGATCGTCCAAGATAAGACAAGATAGACAAGGACAGGCAGACCAAGGCAAGGAGGAATAACAAGGAAAAGGGCAAGAGATAGAACAACCTAGTTAGGGAGACCACAGTACTAGGGAGACCATGAAATGCTCCTGCAAGGAGTGCTCTATGGGCTGGCCTTAAATAGGGCAGAGTCAGCCCTGTTTGGCTGATTGCAACTAATCAGGCTGCAGCTGGGCTGGGACTGCAGAGGCCAGGTAACACATAGCGATCAACCCTACAGGCTGCTCATCTGGCCAAATGGTTAAGGCATCGAGCCAGAAACCCAAAGGTCCCTGTCTCGAATCGCAGCAATACCTGAAACTTCCATCAATAAATAGTCTAAATCATTTCCAATTTTTACTCTTGGGCCTTCCAGAAAATTTCAGGCAAGCACATGAAGATCTTTCCGAATGCAAAATGATTCATTTTAACACTGGAGTGAAGGATGGCTCCATTTTTGAAAGTCCACTTGGTTAGGGGGAAGTTTACAACCTGCAATTCTCTTGTTTCTTTCTCAACTGAGGTCTTTTATGAACAGGATATTCCAGTCACCTGACCCTTGGAGATGTAGGTGTCCTGCTCATCTTTCTACCTTTTGCTCTTATTTTTTTCCATTTACCATTTTAATAGGCCTACTTTTCTCTTCTATATTTGCTTGTCAACTCCAGAAAAACTCATATACTCTAGTAAGCGTCAAATGTTCTGTGTCCTGCAAATAATCCAGTGTGCAACTTATTCTTCTTTACTTTCTTTCTAAAAACGTCAGCCTAATCTCACTATAACTCACTGCTAAATTCTTCATTCACTCCTTCATTCGTTATTCCTATATCCCCCACTGACTTTCTGAGTAATACTGTGTCAAGGGTACATTTCACCTCTTGTTATATTGGCAGGAGGAAGTCGTTTCAGAAAAACATTAAAAAAAATAAAACATTCAAAACATAAAGTTCTTCATTTGTCAGCTCCAGTGGTCTCTATGACACCAACAGACATCACTTGAAATTAAGATATAAGGGATAATTTATAACTGCTCCTGCTGCAAGTGCAATAACTCCAAGGGGTGCACATACACAAATTGTTGCAGGTGAAGTGTTGCACCGCGTACTAGATTCTAAATGAAGATATAGTGACTGTGGATGCAGGCTAGCCCTGTCACTCCGTATCTTCATTCAGACTAACAAATTAGAGGATTGGTAGACGGTGGGAGGAGGGGGGGAATACCCACCTCTCATGAATACATTACTGTGGAGCACAGGCAGCACTGTATTCATGGAAGTGGCCACAAGACCCTGTTTTGGAGTGTAGAGATCTGCAGCAATTCTGTGGGGGCAGTACAGTGCACCGTGCATTGCCGTAATTTTTCTGCATTTCACACTCTTTCACAACATAAACCACCCCTTTTCAGATCTTCAATGACATTCACCATTTGAGATGAAAAAATACAGGACATGCATTGAAAATGCAGTGTGTGTACAATGGTTGTCTCACAACCACATCATTAAACAAGGCCCCTAGTTTCTTCTGATTTCCATCCAGCAAATTTCTAAATATCTAGCTATTTTTCCTAATAAGATTTAAATCAAGAAACCAAAAAAAAAAAGGTTAGGTCTGAATAAACACAGAGTGCCTGGCTTTAAATCAAGATTAGTCAGTTTAATAAACAACAATTATTTGCCTTATATTTCTTGCACAGAGCAGGACTGCTTGTCTGAATTAGGAACATGTCCAGTTCTCCCTGCCTCAAACTGGCACTCTGTCCCTTTAATGCCTCCCAGCAATACATCTCTGCAAGGCCAGCGTCTCATCAAACACGGCATGTTTTTAAACAGATCATGTGCTAGAGAGCTGACACTCAGACAAGGGCAACTGGTGGATCTGCAGATGTCACTAGCTCTGTGGCCAGCCCATCACTAGTTTGCATTGTGCCAAGCTTCGGTTTGCAACACTGTGTTCATCATGTAGAAAATGCAAAGAAAAAGCACTGAACAATAGTAGCATTAATCATTAATGTCTAGTACTCATGTATTGAGTATGACTTGTTCTTTTACAATTGTAAAAAGAATTAAATGGGACCTGTCACTTTCTGGCATAGTCATACAATTAATGCTAAACTGCAGATTTCAGTCATGCAGACTTGTGTTATCCCACAAGATCTTATGGCACTACAATATTTTTTCACATGTACTATAGAAAAATATTATTATTATGATAGCTCTGATACATTCTTGCAAAAAATAGTGGGAGCACTTACCAGGTACTAGGATTCACCTGTGCATGTCACAAAACCGAAGATCCCAACGGTTGCTTCCAAAGAAAGAGTGAGTTTGTAGGTGCAGCACCAAGGAATCCAGGAGGTAGAAAAATTAAAAATATAAACCTTTATTCAAGCATTTTAAAATGGTAGTAGGAAAAAGCATGCCCCACACTAAACAATGGGCTGTTCACTCAACGCGTTTCATGGCTCTCGCCACTTCCTCAGGAGCTCCTGAGGAAGTGGCGAGAGCCATGAAACGCGTGTGGGGCATGCTTTTTCCTACTACCATTTTAAAATGCTTGAATAAAGGTTTATATTTTTAATTTTTCTACCTCCTGGATTCCTTGGTGCTGCACCTACAAACTCACTCTGATACATTCTGCAACACTTTACAGGGATTATATATCAATCCTTGCCCCAGTCAAGTTTACACTTGAAGGTCCCTTTCACTTGCATACACCGTTTTCTCAGGAGATGTTTTTGGAGTGTGGGAGAAAAGCAGAGTACCCAAAGAAAATCTTCTACAGAGACACAGGGAGTACATGCAGATTCCTTGCAGAGAGTCCCCTGGTTGGAATTGAACAGCAACCTGAGGCAGCTTGCTGTTGCTGCCGGCCCATGCGCTCAACTTTTTGTGCCAGAGGGGTTCTGGGGGGGTCCACAAGCTTGGCGGAGAGGGCCAGGATGCTAGCGCAGAGAGCATAAATGTGCTCTCTCTGCGCTAGAAGAGCCGAATTTCCAGTTTGAAACCTGGAAATTCGGCTCTTAAAGTACCAGGAGCTGAATTGTTGCCGCCCCGGGTACCTAGCGGGGCGCTGCTGCCTGAGGCGAGTTTCTCAACTCGCCTCATTGGAGCAGCGCCCCTGTCCAAGTGCTGCAACTTAGCAATGCTAAACACTGCACCGCCATGCAGTCTTATTGCAATGCTTTGTTTTTTTCATAATTAGGCCATGTTTGTGGCAGTTAGGGCATTCTAACCCAGCAGCATAAACCTTAAGTTTTTTCATAAAAGGGAAATGTAAGAGACAAGGTGCTACTGACATTTCACCAACAGACAATTCTATCTGCTTTATGAAACATCGAGGAAGTATCCAGATATATCCAGATTTATTCTTTAATTACTGTATGGTTTTGAACTTAAATTTGATGGAGCCATTTGTTCATTCAACAGACACCAATCTATACTCCTGCAAAATGTTTGGTTTTAATCTTAATGTAAGAGAAGGAGGTGAAATAGAACATTTGAGATGTAGAAACCAGAAAAGAGAATAAAAAAAGGGTAAAAAAAAAAAAGTAAACACCCTAGGAGACTGATTTAATTGTGCTTGTATTTTTCTGTTTGGTCAAATCAGATTTTTTAGCACTAAAAATCATGCATTATACCAATTAGTCCAAAACTTTAAAATGTATTAATTATTAAATGTAAAAACCATAAAAAACTGTGGTAAAACTTTGCCATCTAAAAGTTGGTGATGCCATATAAAAGTCAATGGGAGCTGTCCTACTCCAACTTTCAAATCTTTCTTTGCTTCAAGGTTTTAGAGGTTTTTTTTGAGGGGGGGGGGAGGTTTCATTTTAAATCGCTTAAAAATTCTTACAAAAATTAGGATTTTGAGGTTGTATTCTTATTTGGATTCATTGCACATTTTTATTATTTTTTTTAAAATAAAGAAGTAGACATTCGTGGTGACTTTGTGGTTAAAGAAACCCCTAAAACTACACAAATCTGAATTTTGATAACCCTCCTAAGTAGAGAAACCCCAGGAATGATATGGACGTAATTCTTCCTGATGCTTTCAAGCGTGGCCCAGGGTGTAGGGTTTATATGTTATGTAAAAGGGACTTCACTCTTTCAATACAGTTGGTTACTTTGTAGTGAGGTACGTTGCTATAGTGGCTCTGGTTTAATACATGCCTAGTTTAAGAAGGCACCCATAGTATTCCGTCATCCAATAATATATGCAAGGGATCCCTTTGGGTGTAAGGTTTATGAATGTAAAACCCACTTTAACCATAGGCATCCAAGGGGAATTCTGAAGCCTCCAGCCATAGACAGGGCAAAGTGCAACTGGTTAAGATCTATGAGCATACTTACATTATAAAGGCATTTGAAATGACCAGAGATACACATACAGTGGGCATACAGTATACACAGCATGTATACATAGAATGTCATAAACAAATTGTTACGTTAATATCGTCTTAAATGTAAATTTTGCTTTTTGGCTGGACTGTCCTTTTCTCTCCCTGCATTGCACTACCCTTATTAATTGCAGAATATTTTCTAACCTAAAAATATCCCCAGTAACTCATTGTTACTCTGAATTCCTGAGAGCACAGTTAAATAGTGAAGACTTATTTCCAGCCCTACAGTATTTTTTGAGATATCTATACCACTTTCCCAGCAGACGAATATTGTTCCTTTTAAGAAAATACTCACCCCGGCAAATAACCATTTCCTGCTTTTCAATTTAAGGTGCCAACTTTCTAACTTGCATTGGATGCTGCCATTCACACCGTCGCTGATAAGGGTCTGTCTGCAGCCAAACGTCATTTAAAATGAGATGTTTACAGCGTTCTTCCAGTCTTTCAACTG
This sequence comes from Xenopus laevis, assembly GCF_017654675.1. Lineage (NCBI taxonomy): Eukaryota > Metazoa > Chordata > Amphibia > Anura > Pipidae > Xenopus > Xenopus laevis. Next base: position 105,160,393 of record NC_054376.1, read on the forward strand.
GAACTGACAATGGAGCTGTAAACAAACAAAATGAGCAGTCAACCTTTTTTCTCTAAACAATGACCATGAGCAAGGAAAGATAACATAAATACAAATACAGCACATTATGGGTCCTCAAGATATTGTGGATTTGTAGGCTGCATTGTTCCCTAAAGCAACAATACATGTCTTAATAAGCATCATACTAAATTCACCTAAGATTATTATTTTATGTTTTCCCCTTACCTACGTATTTCTTGTGCTTTCATACAGAAATGGATAATTGTAGCACAAACATGACAGCCCCCATAGGACAGGAGTATAGAAATTGATATGTGCATACAAATATAAAAACAATATAACCTAAGACTTAACAAAGACTAGAAATGCTGCACATTATATTTCGGGGTTCTGCACCAACCCAAGGCCTCCATAGCCCTTTAGCAGTAAAGATCTTTGCCTCTGAAGGTACCTCCATCTTCTTTTCTGCTGATACATGTTCTGTGCACATGTTTAGGTCACGTACCTGAGCTTGGGAACTACAATATACTGCATATACAGAATATAAATGTCATTATTTAATTAATTCAGATTCCGGTTACATGGAAGCCCAGAAACCAGTGAATTTTGCATCTGAATTTAAGATCAATCTTGTAGCATCAGCTTTTATGCTCATAATTCCAAAGAAGAGGCAGGAGAAAGGCAGTGGCACTGAGTGAATCTACAGTATATGGAGGTAACGTCTACGTGGGACTGTTTTTGACTGAAGAATGAGTAACTGTTTCCCATGCACCAAGCCTACTGCAAAAAAATGGAGCTACAGGTATGGGATTCGTTATTTGGAAACCTGTTATCCAGAAAGCTCTGAATTATGGAAAGGCCGTGTCCCATAGACTCCATTTTATCTAAATAATCCAAATTATAAAAAAAAAAAATTCCTTTTTTTCTGTAATAATAAAACAGTACCTTGAACTTGATCTAAACTAAGATATAATTAATCCTTATTGGAAGCAAAACCAGCCTATTGGGTTTATTTAATTTTTACAATGATTTTCTAGTAGACTTAAGGTATGAAGATCCAAATTACAGAAAGATCCATTATTCCGGAAAACCCCAGGTCCCAAGCTTTGTATATAACAGGTCTCATAACTGCAACAGAAACCTAACTCTCTTCATCGCTCTCCTCTCCAGCCAATTTCCAGTACTACGAGACACCTCTAGCTACTCACTATCCACCCACTGCATAAGGTTGAGGTTTTAGGCCTCCAAAAACCCCACCAGCCAATACATTTATTATCTCCTCATTCAAAAGGATTAACAGGATAAAAGATTGGGTATCCAACTCGTATATGTTTATGAAAATTGAGAGCCAGCTTTCATTTATATAAACTCACCTAATTCACGCCATATACTCTTTATGCACATGATAGTATTCCTTTAATACAATGTTCTTCTTAACAGAGCTTAAACTGCTTTGGCTACAAAGCTATATGGAGTCATAGACACGTTCATTTGTTCTACCATTTCCCCATAGAGTTGAATTATAATTCTCTCAAGTATAATACTACTAATGCCATACATTTTATCTATCTATTTGACTAATGTCATGTCAAGTGGCACCATTTAATGCCTACATAACAGAGACTAAAGGGGTAATATAATAAAAGTGGCATACATTTATAATGTAGCTGACAAATTAATCGGACCTCTGCTTTTCTGAATCCATGTCCAATAAAGTAGCTGTTAGGGCATCCCTAGATATAAACATTATCCTGAGTGACATAGGAGATAGTTGCATTAGAGCAGTGAAGGGATTTGCGAATCTGCTCTCAATTCTGGCATTTTACAATTCATTGATGTCATAACAGTGCAGGTGCCATAATAAAGGTTAGGTTTTAGGGGTACTAAGTACATAATTAGAATTCTCTCCTGTCTCCATGGGCATAAATTCTAGCTTTGTGGAACTATTCATTAAGTTAGATGTATTTTATCTTTCCTGTTTTAATCCGCAGTATGTGCATTTAGCACAGAGCCAGTGTCTGATGGTTTCCTAAGCAACATCCATCCTTAGTGCTTGTGTTACAGACCTAAAAATAGGCTTTTCAAAAAGGCTTGAACACAGAGTGTAATTATACTGATCCAGAGCCTACACAGGGTCCTTTCTATTGGAACACCATGCTTAGTGCGCACAAAGTGCAAGAATTTTTCCCTTTCTATTACAGGTCCACAGTAATGAAATAGGTTGCTGCATTTTATCTGTGGAATAGTAATTACTCGGGGGTCAACTGCCAGTGTAATTTTCACATTTTTAGCTGAATTCCAAACTATGGAGAAATGTATACACAAACGTTTGAATAGCTAATTCTCTTGTTATAAATTATTAGCTGGCAAAATATCTGATGATCTATGGTTCTACGTCATTTGAAAAGAGCTTATGGGGACCTGAGTTTGATTCTGACCTAGGTATTATGCGCAGAGTTTTTATTTGGGTTTTAGCCAAGCCTGGATTTGATTCAAAGCACTGGGGAGATTTGAGGTTTTTTACAATCTTCAGTGCTCCAGACTTGACAAAGGAAATGTGTGCATGCATGAAGGGTGTTGTGGAACATCAAGAACCGGAGACCACTTGAGGTGAAAAGTGAGCTCTGTGGATTCTGAATTCACAGAGCCCAGAAGAAAGGAATCACAGAGCTTGTATAAACTTGGGAACGGATGACATAATAACTAACAGGCATAAAAGGACATCATTGAGAGAGCAGGGAGATATCGCTTCACAGCACAGAAAAACAAAGAACTGCCCATATAACCAATGAGATGGTTCTTCCTCAAGTTCAAGGTGATAATGACCAAGCTAGCTTGAGAACAGAATCCATCCAATTCAGGGGGCTCCAGGGGGAATGTGCATACATATAATTTTATTCTCTCTCAAGGGAAAGGGTCAACAAGCGGCAGCAGATCTAGGGGTGTAAATCCAGCCCTGGTTTTCTCTGGATACTCAGGTTCCCTCCCACATTTGAATTAACCTATAGGTTAATTAGCTCCTGATAATATGAAGCCTACTTTGAATATGATAGAGGCCATAGCTTGCAAGAGCTGCTGAGGCAGGAGCTAACATCAGTGATGGAAAAATTCCTATCAAGCTCCGCTGTGTGCAACATGCAATGTGCAAATCCTTATAAGTGATACGGTTAAAGCGCTGGAATAAATTAAAATGTGAGTTTGCATTGATGCCATTTACAAAAGTATTTCCACTCATGCACAGTCCCAGCCAGCTCTGAGTGCATGTAATAACACTGAGAAACCCTGGCAGTACCTTTAACTTAAACAATGTGGTCGTTCCTGGGTTTCATTAGTGGACTGAGTCAATAGCCGCGAACAACTGAATCAGACACTAATACCGTATATACTCGAGTATAAGCCGTCCCGAGTATAAGCCGAGGTACCTAATTTTACCTCCAAAAACTGGGAAAGCTTATTGACTCGAGTATAAGCCTAGGGTGAGAAATGCAGCAGCTTTTGGTAAATTTCAATCAAAAAATTGAGGGTTTCTGCTCCCATTGGAGGTGGTCTCGTTTTTGGATGCCGGTGACCATTCTTGGACGCCGGCGAATATTCTTGGAGACTATTCTTGCACGCCGGCGACTATTCTTGGATGCCGGCGACTATTCTTAGATGCCGGCGACCGTTTTTGCACTTGACCCGAGTATAAGCCGAGGTAGAGTTTGTTAGCATATTTTGGGGGCTGAAAAACTCGGTATATACTCGAGTATATACGTTATTAAAGGAGGTGATGTCATTCCCACTCCAAAAATGTTTTGTTGTAGCTTGCACACAGTTCACTGGATGCACTCAATAATTAGCATGTGTATTGGTGGATCATCCACAGTTGTGACTAATGCAATTCAGTATGTGGACTGCTTATGGGGAATTACTAGGGGGATGCTGCATTGTGGATAAAAAAAACATGTATTTATGCTCCACATATGATGCCTAATGTGTGACATTTGTTTCCTGTTAAAGAGCAATTGTTTTTAGACAGGGTCAGTGACCCCCGTTTGAAAGCTGTGAAGAATCTAAAGAAAAAGGCAAATAACAAAAAAACTATAAAAACATAAATAAGGAAGACCAATTGAAAAGTTGCTTAGAATTGGCCATTCTATAAAATACTAAAGGTTCATTTAAAGGTGATCCACCCCTTTAAAGAATCCATTCAGAGGCTTGCATTCAGTCACAATGTGGAATAGATGTATTTAAACTGGCCACATCTAAGGGCAGATTTATCAAAGTGTGAGATTAGAACTCACCACAGAAAAAAATAATATTTATCAAACGATAAACTCCATTAATAAATATGATTCTAAAGATCCCATAGGATTGAGGAGAAAGTGAGTGAATCTTTATGTGGTGAGTTCTAATCTCACATTTTGATAAATCTGTCCCTTAGTGTGGCCAGAATAATATCATCGCCCCTTACACCCTCCAACGTATGCAGCCGTTGCAAAATATGTCCCATATATTTATTATACAAAGTCACCATTTGTATCAATGGACTAAGTACCTTGTCCAACCTTGTAGCAAGTGGACAAAAAACAAATCAAATCCCGGGCTACTATAAGCCGACCAGGGGGACATACTGGATCTTTGTGTATTTTCGGCAAAGCATACAAAATCGGTGTGACCGGACTTTTTACAGTCTTAATCTGTGGTTACTCCAACATCACACATATTATCTAATAATACTTTAATTTTACATAAAATACGTAAGAGAGGATCACAAGATAAAAGCTTATATACCTCCCTATCTGCAAGTTGATATCAGAAATATAATATGATGTGTCCATAATTACAATTGTGTCCCCCTTATCAGAGGCTTAATTGTAATATCAGTTTTAAATCTCCAACAGCATCTCTTTCTTGCTTAGAAAGATGTGCGACATATGGGGAACCTTCCCCCACCTGGCACACATTTTTGACATCAGATAGTAAGATTATAATATATGTTTCCACAGCAGTGCATGTAGTAGGTGGAACATACACATTTTTGCTGTTTAAACCAAAAGTTGTAACGTCCAAGAAATTAGTATCCTCATCAACAGTCAAAGTTTGTTGTGGTTTTTTATTGAAGTGAACCTTCAACCTCAATGTATGAAAAAAACGGTATAAATCAATATGCAGTTGAAATAAATTTACAGGTTATATATATATAAAACATTCTATATGGGGGAAGTGGGGGAAGTGGGGGACGTTGTTCGGAGCATCATCCTGATGCCAGAATGAGTAGTCACCAACCCTGAACACTCCAGACTATTTCCTATGGGAAAGTTCTGACTATATTCTAATATTAAACTTTGCTAATTAAGTCCATGTTGGAATATGACCCAGGGTTACATATTTATGATGCTTTACTTGGGCTCAGCATGACTGCGAGTCAATTGATGGGGAGTGCTTAGCTATGGGTTGGGGTGAGAGTAGAAGTACTGCAGCCTGATCATTTTGGCAGAGGGTCCCTTGTTCAGATAAGTTAGATATAAAGAAACAAGCTGAGACGGGAAGCCAAGGTCGTGGGAAGATGACAGCACAAGGCTGCATTCTTGATGTCTCTAAAAACCGCTTGCTAGGATATTCTTAGGCAAACCTAATATGTGCCAAGACATTATATTCAGAACTAATAGATTCACATAATGGCCTTTGGTCAGCGGCATCACATTTTAAAGTAATGGACATCGAAAAGTTATCTCTGACTTTGGCAGACTTTATTTGGTTTCAGAGATAAAGCTCTAAATAGAGCAGTAAAATACTGTAAAGAATATATAAGCCCCAAAGGGTGAATCATTTGAGTTACATCCACTACCATATAATATTCAATCATTTAAAGACCTATATCTTTGCTATCTAATTGGTTTATTTTTTTCATTAAACATATAGGCATAAGATATTCTGCCCATCAGCTGCCAAGTATTTTTGAGCAATAAACATGACTGAGCAATAAACGTGATTTGCTGAACTTACCACTTTAGTAGGAAGTGCCCCACATGGAACAGCAGCTGTTCTGACCACTACTATAAACACCAGCAATCATAGTTGTCTTTGCTGGGATTCTTTTACTCTCCATTGTAACAGATTTTAATATTTCATACATAGTGCCATATTTCTCACCGCCTTATAAATGATTAATTACTAGGCTAATGGCTTGAAAAGGCCTACCTCTGAATGGGATACATTTATTAACAATGGATTGTCCATAACAATCAGTAATTAGATTTGATATGTCACGTACAAGTTAGGAAAACAAAAGGAAACATCTGATAGGTTGCTTTGGGCAACATCACCGATGATGTTTTTCTCCAATGTTATTAAATACACCCCTTCAAGTGCATTTTGGTCAGAAACACACGTCTGCCCCCTGTGGGGTATTTTTTTTAATGAAAGAATAACAAAAATGGCAGGGCAATTTCAAGATTTTGTCACACATTCAATTTATAGCTGACAAAACTCCACCTATTTAAAGCATAATTCCCTATTGCCCTATCGGTATTTTCCCATAACATGAGAAAGAAGGTTCACTTTTTAAAAACATTTGGAGACAAGCAAAAGGAGAGCAGATCGCTACTAAGATCAAGAGTAAAAAAGTGGTGATGGGTTAGACACATGCTGAGGAAGGATCAAAGTGCCATGGATATAAAAGCGCTGTTGTGAAACCCCCAAGAATGGCAAAAGTAAGGAAGACCAAGGATGAAATGGGGGAGAAGCATTAAGGAAGAGGCAAGGAACAAGGGAAATATGTGGGGAGAACTGGGAGTTCTTGCTTAAATCTAATGACATTGCTGCGTGGAAAGCTTATGCTCTGGTTAACAGTAAAAGGATATACTGTATGTAAGTCACACAATAGCCAACCTATCACAACATCCAACCACAAGCTAAACAAACAGATACAAAACAAGTGGCCCTATATATATATATATGACCACTATCCATTGTCCTATTTTATTGGACTAACTAAGCACCAGACACCTGCAGCCATAGTTCAATGACAAACAAGAGAGATTATCTGTGATTGGTTTGTATGTATGGGAAGCTTAACTCATGTGCAAAGTTTCATTACCCATCTCCTTCTCCCTCAGTCACTACTCAGCTCTACTTGTTATCCAGTACCACTGTGTCCCTTGGACAAAAGAAATATGCAGGTATTACTGAGCACACACATACACATATACACACGCAGGTCAAGCCAGGGCTAGCCATCTCTATAATGATATTCATATTTCCCTTTTGCCTATTTTCCTCACTAATAAATCCAATGCAAAGCTTGCCTTCCAAAAGAGAAGCATGTAGTAATGTCTGTCAAAAATATGTGAAGAAAACAGTTTTCTCCTGTTAGTTCTTCCCTATTAACAGGCCTCAATTTATGGTGACGGGCCCATCTGCTGACGATTACTAGCTGATGAAAGCAAGGCATGTATAAACAGACTCAGTACTTACGCTGGCCAAGTGGAAAGTGGAAACATACAAAGAACTGTATGTTGGATACAAGGATAATGCTATGATGCTGTATTATCACTAAAGCCATTAGAGTCTTGTGTCTATTTGACTTAGTAGTAATAGTAGTGTCATTTTTGGGAAGATTTATTTTTGTACTGAAACTTTTTGTTCTTGTAGGTGTATGTATTCTATTACACTTTCTCTAATTCTTTGGTGACAGAAAACAGTCCTATTTTGCTATGAGAGCAAAACACGGGGGGGGGGATTTATCAAGGGTCGAATTACGGGTTAATAAACCCTCAAATTCGACCCTCGAAGTAAAATCCTTCGAATAAAAATATCGAATTCGAAGGATTTTAGCGCAAATACTTAGATCG